>NC_092166.1:37941092-38241092 GCF_045791955.1 Oncorhynchus clarkii lewisi
CACAAGGGGGACGCCGCCGGGAAATAAGGCCACACAAGGGGGACGCCGCCGGGAAATAAGGCCACATAAGGGGGACGCCGCCGGGAAATAAGGCCACACAAGGGGGACGCCGCCGGGAAATAAGGCCACACAAGGGGGCCGCCGCCGGGAAATAAGGCCACACAAGGGGGACGCCGCCGGGAAATAAGGCCATACAAGGTGGACGCTGCCGGGAAATGAGGCCTGGTGGGAATATTATCAAGTGCTTGTCAAATTGTGAATGAGACTGATGAAGTGTGTGCAGTCTGCACAAGAAAATGATCAGAGCCCATCTCTTTCATGCAGCTTCTTTCAAATCATTGTCATGTCATGCAGCTTTAGAATGTATTAAATATCAAAACATATAGCCCAACATTTGTATCAGAACCAAAATGGCATAAATAACTAAATGAAGGAGGACCTGTTCCTTTGTTAACCACTCAACACAGAACAGCCATATCCTTTCCATTTTATTCAGCTTGGTTCAATTGTATTCTTCATACTATATAAGAATGCCACGGAAATCTAAGCAAATATTGCCTGCTAAATGAACTATTGTATCCCACAGCCATTTGGCATAGCCAGATCAGGACCTAACATAAGGACAACTCAAGAGTATGCTTTTCTGTTCTTCTGAAATACAGACTACATTTTCTTCATACCATGTTTCTTTAGACCTGTCGAAAATAAATAATTGATTTATTGTGATGGTGCAGGCTACATTGAATCGATTTATTCTACTTTTTAAAATGTGGATGTTCCAAAGGTCTGCATCAGTGGCTTGTAGGCTATGAGTGGAGGCCAGGAGATGCTTAACATATTTATGTTAATTAACAGTCAATTACAGTGAGACCGGCAGATATTTGCTTGACAATCACCGGCTGACAAAATGTCATGACCACCACAGCCCTGTCTGAGAAGAAGAATCCTTACTAACCTGCTTTTCATCAGCCTATCACACCAGCCACGACTTGCTCTGCTGTCATTGGACAATCCTCTTCCCTAATGTGGTGCGATGCAAAGCCCAGATGCCAAAGACTTCTTTAAGGAAATCCCAATGACTTTTGGGAAAAAAAGCCAAAAGGGTTGAAATAAGCTTTACAGCAGGAGTGGATCAACTCAAAACACATGATCTTCTTAAGAGAAGATTTAAAAAATATTGTTGTGTTAATATATCTAAGTTGCAGTGTGGGGTACATGCCTGCAGAAGGCTTTGGTAATGAAGGTCATATATTTTATTTAGCCATAGGAAGGCATGTTATGATGCATTGTTTTAGCGACAGGACAGTCAGCACTCTGAGGAAGAAGAGAGAACACTATCTGTCCTGTCCCATGCTGTAGTATGACAAACAGGGACACTAACATGAAGACACAAAAACACATGCATATACCCACCTAGACACGTACACACAAACACCCTGAACCACACAACCCTTTCACCCCCTACCACCACACACCTTGCCCAGTTTTTCTGTGTGACTCGCTTTGTTATCTATCAAGGATTCAACACGTAACAAGATGGCCAAATATGATTCTCGTTGTTTTCAACTCTATTTGAGAGACAGTTGTCCAATTAAAATCAGACACTATTTTCCATTTCTATTCATTTTGCAGATGAATTAAGAACCGTTTGGAAGATGGGGACATGGTGTGTGTGTGCACGCGCATCTAGTTATCAGTTAGGGCCAGCCTCACTGCCTTCTCACTCGGCCTCACACTCCGTCAACAGTAAAACAGCGTAGAGGGAACCCTGTCACACACACGCCTCAGGATGGGATTGCAGATGAGGCTATTGGAAATCATCAGATCTAGTATAATGGAACTGGATATCACCCTATAACAGAGTGGCATTGCTTTGGGTCCTATATTCGGACTAATCAAGAAGTCAATGTTTCCATTACTTAAACCCAGTTTGCTCATGCAGAGTTTCCTTTACTCTATCTTTCTGCTCCTCTCCATCGTCCTTCTTTTCCCCCCATCTCAACGCAGCTTTTGTTCCAGCTGGGCCTGTTCAGAGGAGATGATTTTAGATTGGAGCATAACACTGGTGTAAATAGCAAGCCAATTGCAGAACAGAGAATGGTCATCAGTGAGTATAATTATTTGTGTGTTAATTTCTGGATGCAGTTTGATTGGTTTGTTACAGATGTAGGATCCTAATTTGAGCCAGTTTACTACAGCATATAATCCCGCAGCAACAGGAAATGGGAATTATTATGTGAATTATAATTCATGGACATTTTTGTCGGGGTTGATACATTGATTTTAAGAGAAAATCAAGTCTGAAATTTCAAAGTGGAAATTCAACTTCAGAAGCTTTTTTAAACAATATTGACATTTCATGTATTGCAGGAAAGTTCTCAAACAACAACAGGGGGGTCAAATTAAGATTATACATCTGTAGGTGCATATCCCGTGTGTGTGTCTGTGTGTGTGTGTTAGGGAAAATAGGATTTTGAAATGGACTGAATTGTGTCCCCCCACAAGACTATGTGTCTGAGAGTGAGCATATCAAACTTCCTGACCCCTGCAATTAACCCCTTCTCTGAAAAATACAAAACTCTAGAAATATAAAAATCAATATAAAAAATATTTCAATGTACCCTCACACTGAAATGCCTTTACAGACCCTCCAATGCCATGAGATTGAGCCATACCAACCCCATGATCTCCTTTACGCTGATCAAACCAGCTAACCTATTACAACAATCAGACAAGCCCTACCCTCCACCGCACCAGCCTCTGGAGCCAACCAAACCCTGAAGGAACAACAGAGAGAGGCGTTCAGTACCACAGATCCATTCCCAGATACACACCAAAAGGACAAGCGCTGTTTCATATCATTAGCATAAACAAATTAGGGCATGTCTCCCTTGTTAAGCCTGCAAATATGTCTCGTTAGTGCCACAGCTGAACAAACCCACTGATTAGGCTCCACTGTCTGCCTGCTTTTGAAGCCTGCAAAATGAGTACATTTTTTAATTAGCCTCATTTTCATTTACAAATGAAATACTAACTAATGAGACTCGTTTGCATTGTGCTTTACCATTAGGCAAAAAGGCACACGATTTCTACCTGCATGGAGTTATAGCCTACACACAGTGGTGATTTTAGCATCTGAATCTTGGTGGGGTAAACAAAAAATTGTTGGGGATGCATGCCAGCAAAGACACTAAACAATACATTTCTATAACGGTGACAAACTGTGCCCACTAACTATTAGGGCCTAAATAAAGCTGTCCTAACATCAGAGTCCCAACACCTTACCACTGCTTCACCTGGCTATCAGCAGAGCCTTGTCTGGCAGCGAAACAGTTAATTCAGCCTCATTTACTGCCTTCTAAAAAAAAACATAGCTGATATGGCTGACTTGTTTAAACAAATGTAGTTTCTACTGACAATTGAGATGTACAAACTATGGCATAAGGGGACGACAAGCGGATAAGAGGCGATCCGTAATTTTAATTAAGACATTATTGAGCAAGCTAGTACGGACGTAGCCAATATAACTATTTGTTCAGCACTTTTGAAATGTACAGCGACAGAATTCAGAAAATGGGCTGTTCTTACAGTGTTCTCCCTGTACACCAAGTCAGAACCGTAGGATAAATTAAGGGGTCATATACACAGAGAATGAAAGCTCTTACAATATTTGATGATTACATTTCCCTAAAACAGGTTATAGGCTACAGGAGAACAGTAGGTGGAATGAAGAGGGGTAAATAGACCAAATTATTAGGGTGAGGCACATGGGCAACGAACAACTTACTACACAACATACACTTAGTATTACTTTCTTAGCTAAGGTCTTCCTGGCATATTACATAATGTATACAGTAGCATGCAACACATTTTTGGACTCACCTTGTTCACTTGAACAGGAAGGTGGTGCAGCAGCCTTTCGTGGGCCAATTTTGTCATCAAACTTTGTCAAAGTCTGGCATTCTCTGGATTTATGGTGCTATCAAGACAACTGGGAACTCTAAAAAAAACAAGGTTGAATCATGATGATGTCAGTGATCTTCAGGTTGTATCTCTAGAAAGAGGCCAGGGTTCCCGACATACAATTCCAAGTTGGATGACGTTCAAAACGTATTTTCCCAGTTGGAGCACATTTTTTTCCCAAGTTCCCAGTTGTCTTGAACTCATTGAAGTCATATTTCCCAGTTCCGAGTTAACAGTTGTTTTGTACGCAGCAATAATCATGCTGGATTGACAGAAGGGCCAATGTTCAATATTTAAAATGATAAACTTGGAAGAGAGACCCTTAAACCCAGAATTGGGACCGCACACCTACTCCACTCAATAGCAGGCTAGTGATTTTTTTGCAATGCTTGCAGTTAGTCACTGATTTCTTCCAAACCGCTCATTGTTGAATTTAAGATTCCCAACTTGTTGTGTAATGTTTATGTCCAGTGGCCGATGAGGACCGATATGTTTTATTTATACATTTCTATTCATATGACAAGGATTAACAATTTGCCAGTAGATTGTCGACTTGATTCATGATGACTGCTAGTTACGATTTACAATCCAATCAATGTCCAATCCAATCGAAGTCCAATCAAAGCTATTGTAGATATAACGTCATTTGACGTCATTTTATCTGTGGCCAATGACATTGAGCCTTCTTGCATGGGCACTTCTAATGTAACTATGGCAGCACCCAAGAGTCTTGAATTGTTTAGCTCTACCCTTAGATTTGGCAGTGACGTAGTGTCAACATGAGTGACAGAACACTGACTCAATCAAGGAGCAAATAGAGAACCCCTAGACTCTGCATTTTCCGCTGGCTGCCCCACCACCACAGAAAGCACTGAGCTGAAACACCTGCAAAGAAGTGACCATGTTTGTATACAGCTTTATTAACTCAAGGATAAAAAAGTGTACATTGTTTGCAAAATGATGTGTGACACGCATTAATACCAAAATAACATGCAAAACAGGCAATCCCCCACCCCAAAAATATATAAATATTTTTTTAGTTACAAATGTGGGGCTCAAAACAGGTGGGGCAGAGCCCTGAATGACGGTCGCCACTGCCTACACGTTACATGTAACACTTTTAACAATCGGTGTCTTAACATTTCTGCTAAATGTTCTGTAATATTTTCTGCCAAGTTCAGACTCTTAATCTGTTATGATATTTGTAGGTAGTATTTATTTCAATTTTTACCTCTAGTAGCAGAAATGGATTCAAATCCATTTTTTCTTGGCTGAGGCTGCAGGATACCCTCAGGGAAGAGAGAGGTGACACGGTGAATAGGGAGCTGGTTGAGAAGTGGAGGGGGGAGGGAGAGGGTGGCCACACAAGTCAGAGGCCACATGAAGACAATAACGCTAGTGTTTCTGAAAGGCTGGAGGTGTGATATCATCAATTAAATAAGCCTCCCATATGACATCTGGTGTTGCCTCTCTTTCTCACTTACACCTTCTCTGTTTTCTGTATTTTCATTGACTGCTCTCCCTTTGTTGCTTTTCTTTATCCCTGACTGCTAACAGTATTTCATTTCTCCTGCTCTCCTCTCCTCTCATCCCTTCCTCTATAGATTCTGTGCATCCATCTTGGTCGAGACTCTTCCATGTAAACAGTGGGAGTGAGAAACAGAGGAGAACCCATGCGAGAGGAAGGGAAGAGTCTTGAGGGAGTCCAGTGACCGCAAGTTAATGGCCAGATGTGCATATTCTCGTTATAGAACTAATTAACTCCCAACTCATTACAATAACTCTAGCTAACTGACTGGGTCTGAGCCCGTGTGATTCCATTCAACCCCGCTCTATGCCAATGACGAGCTCTTCTCTTCTCTTCACTTTGCACTTAGTTTGAAGCACGCTATGTGTGTGTGTGAGTGTGTGTGTGTGTGTGTACACACATGTGTACAGTGGCAAGAAAAAGTATGTGAACCCTTTGGAAATACCTGAATTTCTGCATAAATTGGTCATAAAATGTGATCTGGTCATCTAAGTCACAACAATAGACAAACAGTCTGCTTAAACTAATAAACAATTATACGTTTTCTTGTCTTTATTGAACACACGTGTAAACATTCACAGTGCAGGGTGGAAAAGGTATGTGAACCCTTGGATTTAATAATGGTTTGACCCTCCTTTAGCAGCAATAACCTCAACCAAACGTTTTCTGTAGTTGTGGATCAGACCTGCACAACGGTAAGGAGTAATTTTGGACCATTCCTCTTTACAAAACAGTTTCAGTTCATCAAAATTCTTGGGATGTCTGATCTGCTCTCTTGAAGTCATGCCACAGCATCTCAATCGGGTTGAGGTCAGGACTGGGCCACTCCAGAAGGCATATTTTTTCCCTGTTTTAACAATTCTGTTGATTTACAGTTGAAGTCAGAAGTTTACATACACTTAGGTTGGAGTCAGTAAAACAGGGCAACAGATGCTACTGAGCCAGATGTCTATGTGTCAGGGGAGAAGCTCCAGGTGGTATCCGATTTTAAGTACCTTGGCATCATACTTGATTCCAAGGTAATTCAAATAACCAAATTCAACCTAGATAATTTCCGATTTATACGAAATTGTTTGACTACAGAGGTAGCAAAACTGTACTTCAAATCTATGATACTCCCCCACTTAACATACTGCTTGACTAGTTGGGCCCAAGCTTGCTGTACAACATTAAAACCTATTCAGTCTGTCTACAAACAGGCTCTCAAAGTGCTTGATAGGAAGCCCAATAGCCATCATCATTGTCACATTCTTAGAAAGCATGAGCTCTTGAGTTGGGAAAATCTTGTGCAATACACCGACGCATGTCTTGTATTCAAGATCCTTAATGGCCTGGCTCCTCCTCCACTCAATATTTTTGTTAAACAGAAAACCCAGACATATGGCAGCAGATCCACAAGGTCTGCCATGAGAGGTGACTGTATAGTTCCCCTAAGGAAAAGCACCTTTAGTAAATCTGCATTCTCTGTGAGAGCTTCCCATGTCTGGAATACACTGCCATCAGACACACATAACTGCACCACATATCACACTTTCACAAAATGCTTGAAGACATGGCTAAAGGTCAATCAGATTTGTGAACATGGTCCCTATCTGTGTGTTGCCGATTTCCATGTTGTCTGTTGTCTGTAGCTTGTGAGGTGTGGAAACACTTTGTTGCTTTTATGAATTTTGTCTTGCTGCTTTTTGTTTTATGTTGCTCTGTCTGTATGCTACGTCTTGCTTGTCCTATGTTGCTCTGTCTGTATGCTATGTCTTGCTTGTCCTATGTTGCTATGTCTTGCTTGTTCTATGCTGCTATTGTCTATATTGTAATTGTTTTTAATAACCTGCCCAGGGACTGCAGTTGAAAATTAGCCGGCTGGCTAAAACCGGCACTTTTACTGAAATGTTGATTAATGTGCACTGTCCCTGTAAAAATAAAAATAAACTTAAACTCAAACTCAAAACTCATTTTTCAACCACTCCACAAATTTCTTGTTAACAAACTATAGTTAGTTAGGGCATTTACTTACTTTTCCAACAATTGTTTACAAACAGATTATTTCACCTATAATTCACTGTATCACAGTTCCAGTGGGTCAGAAGTTTACATACACTGAATTGACTGTGCCTTTAAACAGCTTGGAAAATTCCAGAAAATGATGTCATGGCTTTAGAGAATTCTGATAGGCTAATTTACATCATTTGAGTCAATTGGAGGTGTACCTGTGGATGTATTTCAAGGCCTACCTTCAAACTCAATGTCTCTGCTTGACATCATGGGTAAATCAAAAGAAATCAGCCAAAAAATTGTAGACCTCCACAAATCTGGTACATCCCTGGGAGCATTTTCCAAATGCCTGAATGTACCACAGTCATCTGTGCAAACAATAGTACGCAAGTATAAAAACCATGGGACCACGCAGTCGTCATACCGCTCAGGAAGGAAACGCGTTGTCTCCTAGAGATGAACGTACTTTGGTGCAAAAAGTGCAAATCAATCCCAGAACAACAGAAAAGGACCTTGTGAAGATGGAGGAAACAGGTACAAAAATATCTTTATCCACAGAAAAACGAGTCCTATATCGACATAACCTGAAAGGCCATTGGATAAAGAAGAAGCCACTGCTCCAGAACCACCATAAAAAAGCCAGACTACGGTTTGCAACTGTACATGGGGACAAATATCATACTTTTTGGAGAAATGTCCTCTGGTCTGATGAAACAGAAATAGAACTGTTTGGCCACAATGACTATTGTTATGTTTGGAGGAAAAAGGGGGAGGCTTGCAAGGCGAAGAACACCATCCCAACCGTGAAGCACGGGGGTGCTGCAGGAGGGACTGGTGAACTTCACAAAATTGATGGCATCATGAGGGAGGAAAATTAGGTGGATATATTGAAGCAACATCTCAAGACATCAGTCAGGAAGTTAAAGCTTGGTTGTAAATGGGTCTTCCAAATGGAAAATAACCCCAAGCATACTTTAAAGTTGTGGCAAAATGGCTTAAGGACGACAAAGTCAAGGTATTGGAGTGGCAATCACAAAGCCCTGACCTCAATCCTATAGAAAATGTGTGGGCAGAACTGAAAAAGCTTGTGTGAGCAAGGAGGCCTACAAACCTGACTCTGTCGGGAGGAATGGGACAAAATTCTGCCAAGTTATTGTGGGAAGTTTGTGGAAGGCTACCCGAAACTACCCAAAACGTTTGACCCTAAACAATTAAGTCAATGCTAAGAAATACTAACTGAGTGTATGTAAACTTCTGACCCACTGGGAATTTGATGAAACAAAAGCTGAAATAAATCATTCTCTCTACTATTATTCTGACATTTGACATTCTTAAAATAAAGTGGTGCTCCTAACTGACCTAAGACAGGATTGTGAAAAACTGAGTTGAAATGTATTTGGCTAAGGTGTATGTAAACGTCCGACTTCCAACTGTACTTCTGTGTTTTCGGTCGTTGCCCTGTTGCATCACCTAACTTCTGTTGAGCTTCAATTGGCAGACAGACAGCCTTACATTCTCCGGCAAAATGTCTTCAGAAACTTGGGAATTAATTTTTCCGTCGATGTTAGCAGCCGTCCAGGCCCTGTGGCAGCCCCAAACCATGATGCTCCCTCCACCATACTTTACAGTTGGGATGAGGTTTGATGTTGGTGTGCTGTGCTGTGCCTTTTTTTTCTCCACACATAGTGTTGTTTGTTCCTTCCAAACAATTAAACTGTAGTTATCTGTTCACCAAATATTTAGACAGTAGCGCTGTGGAACATCCAAGTGCTCTTTCGCTGACTTCAGATGTGCTGATATGGGTTTTTTTGGACAGCAGGGACTTCTTCCGTGGTGTCCTCCCATGAACACCATTTTAGTTTAGTGTTTTACATATCGTAGACTTGTCAGAGTTGTTAGCATGTTCCAGAGATTTCTGTTGGTATTTAGCCGACACTAAGATTTTCTCATTGAGCATTCTGCGCTGTGCTCTTGCAGATATCATCGCAGGACAGTCACTCCTAGGGAAAGTAGCAACAGTGCTGAACTTTGGCCATTTACAGTGGCTTGCAAAAGTATTCACCCTCCTTGGCATTTTTCCTATTTTGTTGCCTTACAACCTGGAATTAAAATGTATTTTTGGGGGGGTTGTATCATTTGATTTACACAACATGCCTACCACTTTGAAGATGCAAAATATTTTTTTTTATTGTGAAACAAGAAATAAAACACAAAAAACAGAAAACTTGAGCGTGCATAACTCTTCACCCCCCAAAGTCAATAATTTGTAGAGCCACCTTTTGCAGCAATTACAGCTGCAAGTCTCTTGGGGTATGTCTCTATAAGCTAGGCACATCTAGCCACTGGGATGTTTGCCCGTTCGTCAAGGCAAAACTGCTCCACCACGTTCAAGTTGGATGTGTTCTGCTGATGTACCGCAATTTTAAGTCATACCACAGATTCTCAATTGGATTGAGGAATGGGCTTTGACTAGGCCATTCCAATACATTTAAATGTTTCCCCTTAAATCACTCGAGTGTTGCTTTAGCAATATGCTTAGGGCCATTGTCCTGCTGGAAGGTGAACCTCCGTCCCAGTCTCAAATCTCTGGAAGACTGAAACACGTTTCCCTCAAGAATATCCCTGCATTTAGCACCATCTATCATTCCTTCAATTCTGACCAGTTTCCCAGTCCCTGCCGAAGAAAAACATCCCCACAGCATGATGATGCCACCACCATGCTTCACTGTGGGGGATGATGTTCTCGGGGAGAAAAGAGAGGTGTTGGCTTTGTGCCAGACATAGCGTTTTCCTTGATGAACAAAAAGCTACATTTTAGTCTTATCTGACCAGAGTACCTTCATCCATTTGTTTGGGGAGTCTCCCACACCAAACGTGTTTGCTTACTTTTGTCTTTAACCTTTCTAGCGCAGGGGTTCCGCTCGACAACATTCCGCTGAAAAGGCAGCGTGCGAAATTCAAAATATATTTTTTAGAAATATGTAACTTTCACACATTAACAAGCCCAATACAGCAAATGAAAGATAAACATCTTGTTAATCTACCCATCGTGTCTGATTTAAAAAATGCTTTACAGCTAAAGTACAACATATGATTATGTTAGATCACCGCTAAATCGAAAAAACACAGCCATTTTTCCAGCCAAAGATAGGAGTCACAAAAAGCAGAAATATAGATACAATTAATCACAATCTTCATCAGATGACATTCATAGGACACAATACATGTATATTTTGTTCGATAATGTGCATATTTATATCCAAAAATCTCAGTTTACATTGGCGCCTTACGTGCAGTAATGTTTTGATTCCAAAACATCCGGTGATTTTAGCAGAAATACTCATAATAAACATTGATAAAAGATACAAGTGTTATCCACAGAATTAAAGATAGACTTCTCCTTAATGCAACCGCTGTGTCAGATTTCAAAAAAACTTTACGGAAAAAGCATAATCTGAGAATGGCGCTCAGAACCCAAAACAGCCAGAGGAATAGCCGCCATTTTGGAATCAACAAAGTTAGAAACAACACCATAAATGTTCACTTACCTTTGATGATCTTCATCAGAAGGAACTCCCAGGAATCCCAATTCGACAATAAATGACTGATTTGTTCCATAAAGTTTCATAATTTATGTCCAAATAGCCACTTGTTGTTAGCGTGTTCAGCCCAGTAATCCATCTTCATGAGGCGCGAGCATTTCATCCAGACAAAAACTTGAAAAGTTCCATTACAGTCCTTTAGAAACATGTCAAATGATGTATGGAATCAATCATTAGGATGTTTTTAATTAACATAAAACATCAATAATGTTCCAACCGGAGAAAAAAAGGCACTGGAACGAGAGGTTGGATTTTTCTCAGATTTTCGCCTGCCATATGAGTTCTGTTATACTCACAGACATATTTCAAACAGTTTTAGAAACTTCAGAGTGTTTTCTATCCAATACTAATAATAATATGCATATATTAGCATCTGGGACAGAGTAGGAGGCAGTTCACTCTGGGCACGCTATTCATCCAAAAGTGAAAATGCTGCCCCCTATCCCAAAAAGGTTTTAAGCAATGGCTTTTTTCTGGCCACTCTTCCGTAAAGCCCAGCTCTAAAGTGGTCCTATGGACAGATACTCCAATCTCTGCTGTGGAGCTTTGCAGCTCCTTCAGGGTTATCTTTGGTCTCCTTGTTGCCTCTCTGATTAATGCCCTCCTTGCCTGGTCCGTGAGTTTTGGTGGGCGGCGAGCTCTTGGCAAGTTTGTTGTGCTGCGATATACTTTCAATTTTTTAACAATGGATTTAATGGTGCTCCGTGAGATTTTCAAAGTTTCGTATATTTTTTTATAACCCAACCCTGATCTGTACTTCTCCACAACTTTGTCCCTGACCTGTGTGGAGAGCTCCTTGGTCTTAATGGTGCCGCCCCTTGCTTAGTGGTGTTGCAGACTCTAGGGCCTTTCAGAACAGGTGTATATATAATGAGATCATGTGACACAATCTAACTAATTATGTGACTTCTGAAGGTAATTGGTTACACCAGATCTTATTTAGGAGCTTCATAGCAAAGGGGGTGAATACATACTGTATGCACTTAAGTTTGATGCTATAGAACTGTTAGGAAGAAATTAATTAGCATTTTAGCATTTAGTATTTTGATGTTCAATTCCAAGACGATGAAGAGCGAGAGGAAATTTTGAGAAATACAATTACTGAGAACAGTGGAGGCTGGTAACTTGAAACAATGAGGAGAATGGGAAACCCACACAGAACGCACAGAGACGTTAAAGTATGTTTCAAAACTGGTCAAAGACTAATTATTTTAACCTAAAGCATTTCATAAAGACTTTTATAGTATAATACTATGAGGAATGGGAATGAGAGGGCTTCTTACACATTATTGGGAAAGGATCACAGTATTGATTGAATGAGGCATGAGTTGAGGTGTTCAGAGGCTTGACCAGTGCAGGACAGGATTTGACTGGGAAGACAAAAAAAACACACTACACAGTTAAACAAAATAACTAAGAATGAGTTAGTCCAAGCAAGGAGTAAAATCATTGATGTGTAATAATGTGATTGACTCTGCATACAGGAATGAGAGAAATTGTATAGGGGTACTCACAGTGCCTAGAGAGGAAACTTTAAATGTGCCAGTGGATGAGCGGGCACACGAGACTTCATGGCTTCAGTTCATGTCAGGAGAAAGTTGACGATGGTAGTGGAGTGGAGTAGTCATCATCTCTTAATCAGGGTACTTAGCTGTAACTACAAATAGCAGATACATTCCACTACAGCTGCTCCATCGTAAGTTTGAACAAGTTTCTCCATCAAGTTAAACTCAGACATCTCAAAATGTAAAGTCAAACACAGACTGCGCATCTCACCCACTTGACATATCAAAGTAGCGCAAGAAACGTTCCTGAATAAAGCCCTGATCATCCACATACCTGATGATAACTGACAAATCCTAGCAGACTGGTGGCACCATAGATCCCAGAGTGATGGGGGGGATGAAAACCCTGTGAAACTGCAGCAACCTTATACTTGTTCATATGATTTATATTAGCTTAGGAGGGTGGTTTCCTCTACCCAGACACAGAGACAACAACTGATAGACAATATAATTCACAGGGCTGAGCTTGCTTTATGCATGTTTGCATCATGCACGCCTACGCAACTGTAAGCTTTATAAAAATGTTACTCACATCTGTCATCACTATTATGTTGACTAATGAATTTCATTTAATAATTTGGGATTGCAAATGTATAGGCAGCCTAGCCAGCCCAATTTTGCTTACTTACCAGTCTCCCGTCTATCCTGAGCTGCCAGAGTCTCCCGTCTGTCCTGAGCTGCCAGAGTCGGCTGTCTGTCCTGAGCTGCCAGAATCGCCCATCTGTCCTGAGCTGCCAGAGTCGCCCGTCTGTCCTGAGCTGGCAGAGCCGCCCGCCTGTCCTGAACTGCCAGAGCCGCCCGCCAGTCCTGACCTGCCAGAGCCGCCCACCAGTCAGGAGCTGCCAGAGCCGCCGGTCAGTCAGGAGCTGCCAGAGCCGCCGGTCAGTCAGGCAGGAGCTGCCAGAGCCGCCCGCCAGTCGGGAGCTGCCAGAGCCGCCGGTCAGTCGGGAGCTGCCAGAGCCGTCTGTCAGTCAGGAGCTACCAGAGCCGTCCGTTACTCCGGTGCTGCCGGAATTGCCCTTCACTTCGGAGCTGCCGGAATCACCCGTCACTCCGGCGCTGCCGGAATCACCCGTCACTCCGGCGCTGCCGGAATCGCCCTTCACTCCTTAGCTGCCGGAGTCTCCCGCCTGTCTGGTGCTGCCGGAATCTCCCGTCCATTCGGGACCCGTTGCTAGGGTCCCCAGTCCGAGGTCGGCGGCGAGGGTCGCCGCTCTAAAGAGGCCACGGAGTCGGGTTAAGAGGCGGACAAAGACTATGGTGGAGTGGGGTCCACGTCCCACGCCAGAGCCGCCACCGCGGACAGACACCCACCCAGACCCTCCCCTATAGGTTCAGGTTTTGCGGCCGGAATCCGCATCTTTGGGGGGGGGGGGGGGGGGGGGAATACTGTCACGTTCTGACCTTAGTTATTTTGTTATATCTTTGTTTTAGTATGGTGAGTTGGGTGGGTTGTCTATGTTAGTTTTTCTATGATTTGGTATTTCTGTGTTTGGCCTGTTATGGTTCTCAATCAGATGCAGCTGTCAAGCATTGTCCCTGATTGAGAACCTTGAGTTGTGGGTGATTGTGTTCTGTCTTGTGTCTGCACCAGACAGAACTGTTTCGGTTTCATTTTGTTCTCTTTGTTGTTTTATTCTTTAGTGTTCTGAGTTATAATAAATATCATGAACACTTAAAACGCTCCTCCTCGTCAGAATCACCCACCACAACCGGACCAAGCAGCGTGGTACCCAGGAGCAGCGGGTTCAAGACTCCTGGACTTGGGAGGAGATCTTGGATGGCAAGGGACCCTGGGTACAGCCGGGAGAATATCGCTGCCCCAAGGCAGAGCTGGAAACAGCGAAAGCCGAGAGGCGGCATTATGAGGAGCTAGCATTGCAGCGCGGCTGGGACGAGAGGCAGCCCCAAAAATGTATTGGGGGGTGGCACACGGGGAGTGTGGCTAAGTCAGGTAGGAGACCTGAGCCAACTCCCTGTGCTTACCGTGGAGAGGTGGACCAGGCAGGCACCGTGTTACGCAGCAAGGCGCACGGTGTCCCCGGTTCGCCAGCACAGCCCAGTGCGGTCGATTCCACCTCGCCGCACTGGCCTGGCTACGGGAGCATCCAGCCAGGTAGGGTTGGACAGGCTCGGTGCTATAAATACATAACGTTACCAATTACTATACCCTGACCTAACGTTACCAATTAGTTTACCCTGACCAGATGGACTATAAATACATAACTTTAACAATTAGTTACCCTGACCAGATGGACTATAAATACATAACGTTACCAACTAGTTTACCCTGACCAGATGGACTATAAATACATAACGTTACCAATTAGTTTACTCTGACTTGATAAACAGGGCGCATAGGCTGTATGCAGCTGCTCTTATTAGTAGCCTACAGTTGATCAAACTGAAAAATAGTCTCGTTTTCATCCCATACAGCATGTCAGATCTCTAGTGTTTAGGTGTAGCCTAGGCTGGTGCAACATTTATGTAATGAGTTTTTGCTTGTGTCGGTCATCATCTTTTCAAAATAAATACTGTAGGAAAGTGGAAAGCCTACCATAACGCACGTGCAAACAAAATGAGGTGCGTCAGCCTCTCTTTATTAATTCAATTCAATTCAAGGGGCTTTATTGACATGGGAAACATGTGGTAACATTGCCAAAGCAAGTGAGGTAGATAATATACAAAAGTGAAATAAACAATAAAAATGCACCGTAAACATTACACATACAGAAGTTTCAAATCAATAAAGACATTACAAATGTCATGTTTATATATATACAGTGTTGTAACAATGTACAAATGGTCTTAATCCAACTTTTAAAGGATGATGCGATGGGCGCTATCAAATCATTCTGAATGGATTTAGACATCTCAGAAAAGACAGTAGAAAGTTCCATATGTTCAGCATGTAAAGCATAGTAAAGCGCAATTACCGCAGCAAGCTCTTTGTGGTTGCCCTTGTTAGCGGAACCTTCCTTCTCGTCATGTCCTCTGAAAGCCAATTCTTGCATGCCCAAAAACGCAGTGGTGTTGATAAACCTGAACCTGATGTGGGCATGTATATGCTCCCTTCTTTTGTTTTGCCGTTGAGCTGAACGATTGATGTTCTTCAGGTCACTGTACACCTCTTTAGCCCAAGGCTAACGGTTTGATACCAATTTGCATTGACAGCCCTCACCTTTTCATTCTTCTTCATGAAACTGATCTCAGTTCGACCCTTGGTTTTAATTCACACTTTTTCCGCGAATGAAAGGGGATCTTCAACAAAGTCAACAACATTTTCGGTAGCGTTGGCAGCGAAAACTTCACACTTGAGCTGGTAGCTAGCTACTACTACTTGCTACTGAAGTTAGCAAGGCACATTTAAATGAATTGCACTAACTGGACAAAGTTCAAAAACGAAGAAAACAATTTATAATCTACCTTCTACGTCTTTGAATAAACACATTTTAATTTAATAATATTTCCAAAATGCTCAACCAACAAACTATCACTTTTCAAAAAGCTTCTCAACAAAGACCCCCCCCCCCATAATGCTAGAAGCCTAGAAGCCTCCTAGATTTAGTTTTGAAGTCAATGTATCCAGAGGAGGACAGAAGCTAGCTGTCCTCCGGCTACCCCATTATGCTACCCCAGAGAGTGCTGTTGAAGTTACTGCAAAACAGTGTGTTTTAAATCAATAATTTGGTGACATATGAACATATTTAGTATAGTTTTGTCAAACAATTATAACTTTAATTTTTCACAATTTTTATTTTTATGAAATTTCACTGAGGAGGATGGTCCTCCCCTTCCTCTGAGGAGCCTCCACTGACTGAAAAGTAATTTGGTATGTTCTGGACTAATAAGCTGCTGGTTGTAAGAAGTTTTACAGCTCTGATGTAATCATAGGGTGAAAGTATCGGTTGAGTATAGTATCGCTATGAATTTCTGACATGGAAAGGTTTACTACCAACATCAGCTAAATTAGTTTGTGATCATGACTATTCTTTGCAGTTCGTGCGTACACGGCAATGACCGTGATTGAGGAGGACAGCTTCTCCTTGGTCAACACTCTTGCATGTGTGATTTTGGAATCTAGGCCAAAGAACTGAATTAGGCGGGGAGTAATGGAAGAAAATCTGCATCACTCTGCATGGTTACAGGGCCCTCCAGTGAGAACATGCAGACCACACACACGTGTATGGATGAAAGATTGAACCAGACGTGTGGAGGTCTACAAAAATAAATTCTGAGGTCTTGGCTGATTTCTTTTGATTTTCCCATGATGTCAAGCAAAGAGGCACTGAGTTTGAAGGTAGGCCTTGAAATACATCCACAGGTACACCTCCAATTGACTCACATGATGTCAATTAGCCTATCAGAAGCTTCTAAAGCCATGACATCATTTTCTGAAATGTTCCAAGCTGTTTAGGAGGCTGTTTAGTGTATGTAAACTTCTGACCCACTGGAATTGTGGTACAGTGAATTATAAGTGAAATAATACTTCTGTAAACAATTGTTGGAAGAATTTGTGTCATGCACAAAGTAGATGTCCTAACTGACTTGCCAAAACTATAGTTTGTTAACAAGAAATTTGTGGAGTGGTTGAAAAACGAGTACTATTGACTCCAACCTAAGTGTATGTAAACTTCAACTGTACCTGATACTCAAATGTTTCCTATACCCGTCATGTGGTTACAACAACCTAGCCTAAGGATATAAGTTTACAACATAGACATAAAACACAGGCTGAGTGAAAAATGTGAGTAATCAAGGTGACTGACATTGACACATTCAGTATTGCCTGGCACACTTTTGCCTGCATCTAGCTGGAATCATTAGTCCAATAGTTGGACTCTCACCTTTTCCCTTCACATCAGCTGTCCGTGACCAGGAGAAAAGACATTTCCAAACCTTCATATCACCGCTAAACTCTACACACAGCCAACATCGTTGTCACCATATTAGCTAACGTGATAGTCAACATAGTTCTATTAACTAACGTATCAGTGAACCCTCTATAATCATGCAGTACAATCAGTAAGCAGTGTAGCAGTTACACCAGTGGGCCCCGGTGGCAATAAATTAATAAAACCAAAAACACACCTTGACTTGGGAGTGTTCCAGTCTTGGATAGCCATAGACAGCTAGCTAACATAGCATCCCTCTCTGTTGGATAGCCATAGACAGCTAGCTAAAATAGCATCCCTCTCTGTTGGATAGCCATAGACAGCTAGCTAACATAGCATCCCTCTCTGTTGGATAGCCATAGACAGCTAACTAACATAGCATCACTCTCTGTTTGATAGCCATAGCCAGCTAGCTAACATAGCATCCCTCTCTGTTGGATAGCCATAGACAGCTAGCTAACATAGCATCTCTCTCTGTTGGATAGCCATAGACAGCTAGCTAACATAGCATCCCTCTCTGTTTGAACCGGGTGTTTAAATAGGCTAAACTAACTAGCTACAGTGCCTTGCGAAAGTATTCGGCCCCCTTGAACTTTGCGACCTTTTGCCACATTTCAGGCTTCAAACATAAAGATATAAAACTGTATTTTTTTGTGAAGAATCAACAACAAGTGGGACACAATCATGAAGTTGAACGACATTTATTGGATATTTCAAACTTTTTTAACAAATCAAAAACTGAAAAATTGGGCGTGCAAAATTATTCAGCCCCCTTAAGTTAACAGCTGTAAGTCGCTTGGGGTATGTCTCTATCAGTTTTGCACATCGAGAGACTGAAATTTTTTCCCATTCCTCCTTGCAAAACAGCTCGAGCTCAGTGAGGTTGGATGGAGAGCATTTGTGAACAGCAGTTTTCAGTTCTTTCCACAGATTCTCGATTGGATTCAGGTCTGGACTTTGACTTGGCCATTCTAACACCTGGATATGTTTATTTTTGAACCATTCCATTGTAGATTTTGCTTTATGTTTTGGATCATTGTCTTGTTGGAAGACAAATCTCCGTCCCAGTCTCAGGTCTTTTGCAGACTCCATCAGGTTTTCTTCCAGAATGGTCCTGTATTTGGCTCCATCCATCTTCCCATCAATTTTAACCATCTTCCCTGTCCCTGCTGAAGAAAAGCAGGACCAAACCATGATGCTGCCACCACCATGTTTGACAGTGGGGATGGTGTGTTCAGGGTGATGAGCTGTGTTGCTTTTACGCCAAACATAACGTTTTGCATTGTTGCCAAAAAGTTCAATTTTGGTTTTATCTGACCAGAGCACCTTCTTCCACATGTTTGGTGTGTCTCCCAGGTGGCTTGTGGCAAACTTTAAACGACACTTTTTATGGATATCTTTAAGAAATGGCTTTCTTCTTGCCACTCTTCCATAAAGGCCAGATTTGTGAAATATACGACTGATTGTTGTCCTATGGACAGAGTCTCCCACCTCAGCTGTAGATCTCTGCAGTTCATCCAGAGTGATCATGGGCCTCTTGGCTGCATCTCTGATCAGTCTTCTCCTTGTATGAGCTGAAAGTTTAGAGGGACGGCCAGGTCTTGGTAGATTTGCAGTGGTCTGATACTCCTTTCATTTCAATATTATCGCTTGCACAGTGCTCCTTGGGATGTTTAAAGCTTGGGAAATTGTTTTGTATCCAAATCCGGCTTTAAACTTCTTCACAACAGTATCTCGGACCTGCCTGGTGTGTTCCTTGTTCTTCATGATGCTCTCTGCGCTTTTAACGGACCTCTGAGACTATCACAGTGCAGGTGCATTTATACGGAGACTTGATTACACACAGGTGGATTGTATTTATCATCATTAGTCATTTAGGTCAACATTGGATCATTCAGAGATCCTCACTGAACTTCTGGAGAGAGTTTGCTGCACTGAAAGTAAAGGGGCTGAATAATTTTGCACGCCCAATTTTTCAGTTTTTTATTTGTTAAAAAAGTTGGAAATATCCAATAAATGTCGTTCCACTTCATGATTGTGTCCCACTTGTTGTTGATTCTTCACAAAAAAATACAGTTTTATATCTTTATGTTTGAAGCCTGAAATGTGGCAAAAGGTCGCAAAGTTCAAGGGGGCCGAATACTTTCGCAAGGCACTGTACAAAGGAAATATTGCACGCTTACTTCTCCTTCATATTTGAAGATATTCACTTTTTCAAAAAGGTTCAATTGTCTTTCTCTCTGTCTTGATTCAACTAATCACCACATTGTATGCAATGCAGTTCTAGCTAGCTGTAGCTAGCTTTCAGTACTAGATTAATTCTCTGATCCTTTGATTGGGTGGACAACATGTACCAAGAGCTCTGATAGGTCGAGGATGTTTCACTATTTACATTTTTACTGAGGATGGTCCTCCTCTGAGGAGCCTGCACTAACACACTCACAAACGACCTCACAAAACTTAATTTCAATTTTAGACATGAAAATAAATGTCTAATGTGAATCATTTTAGATGTGAAAGAAGACGTTAATGTGAAGTCTCATTCAAAAGACAGCAATTCTGCAGATATATGAGTTCAGTTAGAGGGGAATGATAAGAATGACAAGTGTGTTAGCATGCTAGTGCGTGTGTGTCCATACCTATGTGCAGAGTGTGCCCCTTGTTGTAGAAAGACTTTTGGTTAATGATATGTTTCAACTCTGTTGCTCTCCTATCATCCCAGCACAGAGATAACGAGGGAGAAGGCAGCCCAAACTTCACACAGACGGAATTAGCACAAGGCATGATCGCAGGCTTCAATTGGAGAAAGTTTCTCGCTCTTCTGACAGTCGTCAGATGCTTGTTCAAACGTTTCTGTTAAGAGGGATTCAAATCAAGAGGGGGATTGTGCTTGTCTAACTCAAATATGCAGACTCCCCATTTCAGTTTATCATGAAGACAAATCAGTGTGTGTGTGTGTGTGTGTGTGTGGTGTGTGTTGGTGTGTGAGTGTGTGCATACATGCGTGAGCGTGTGCATCTCCCCTCCAGAGGAGCGTGTTCTGATGGATGTTAATGTGGACTGACAAAGGGGTGTCCCCCGAGGGAGAAACACAGCCAACCAGGGAGGAGAGGGGGGGGTAACCCCTCTAATCCGCTCCCTTCTTCACAGACCCAGAGAGGAAACGAGGCAGTGAACCACCCAATGAATAAATAAAAGCCCCCCACCTCCCCCTTCCAGCCTGCAGTGCTGCATAGGAGCACTTAAAAACATTTTAACAAGAGACTCACTTCATTAAATATGGACTTCCTATGCACAAAGACCCTGGAAGTAAAACTCTGACTTTACACATTGAAAGAGAACGAGAGAGGATAAGATGAGAGCGAGATACTAGAAGGGAACTAAATAAATGTAGAAATAGGGATAGTGTTAGAGTGCAATGGGAGATAAAGAAAGACTTTCAAAATGTCACAAGTTTAAGGACCAAATACTGAAATAGGTTTAGAATATTTATTGGAGGAAATGGAATGGATGTGAGAATGATGATTCAGGAGGAGAATGAGAATGGACCGGATGGAGCGAAACGCTGCAGATGAAGGATTCGTGGAGTAAACTTGGCTCGGAGTCTCAGGTAAACATCGTCAGGCAGTGGTTGCTGAGGTGATGGCAATCCCAAAAAAGAGAATTCTAAGTTAGTTGTACACGAGAGAGGAAGTGAGCTGTTCTGGACTGCATGTGCTGAATGGTTGGCAGCAGGTAGCCTAGTGAGGAAAATAACCTCACACTCAATGTCAACAAAACAAAGGAGATGATTGTGGACTTCAGGAAACAGCAGAGGGAGCACCCCCCTATCCACATCGATGGGAGAGTAGTGGAGAGGGTAGTAAGTTTTAAGTTCCTCAGCGTACACATCACAGACAAACTGAATTGGTCCACCCACACAGACAGCGTCGTGAAGAAGGCGCAGCAGCGCCTCTTCAACCTCAGGAGGCTGAAGAAATTCGGCTTGTCACCAAAAGCACTCACAAACTTCTACAGATGCACAATCGAGAGCATCCTGTCGGGCTGTATCACCGCCTGGTACGGCAAATGCTCCGCCCACAACCGCAAGGCTCTCCAGAGGGTAGTGAGGTCTGCACAACGCATTACCAGGGGTAAACTACCTGCCCTCCAGGACACCTACAGCACCCGATGTCACAGGAAGGCCAAAAAGATCATCAATGACAACAATCAACCGAGTCACTGCCTGTTCACCCCATTACCATCCAGAAGGCGAGTTCAGTACAGGTGCATCAAAGCTCGTACCAAGAGACTGAAAAACAGTTTCTATCTCAAGGCCATCAGACTGCTAAACAGCAATCACTAACTCAGAGAGGCTGATGCCTACATGGAGAGTCACTAGTCAATTTAAACAATGCCACTTTAATAATGTTTACATATCTTACATTACTCTCATATGTACAGTTGAAGTCGGAAGATTACATACACTTAGGTTGGAGTCATTAAAACCCATTGTCAACCACTCCACAAATTTCTTGTTAACAAACTACTGATTTGGCAAGTCGGTTAGGATATCTACTTTGTGTATGACACAATAAATGTTTCCAACAATTGTTTACAGACAGATTATTTCACTTATAACTCACTGTATCACAATTCCATTGGGTCAGAAGTTTGTATAAACTAAGTTGACTGTGCCTTTAAACAGTTTGGAAAATTCCAGAAAATTATGTCAATTCGAGGTGTATCTGTGGATGTATTTCAAGGCCTACCTTCAAACTCAGTGCCTCTTTGCTTGACATCAGGGGAAAATCAAAATAAATCAGCCAAGCCCTCAGAAAACAATTGTGGACCTCCACAAGTCTGGTTCATACTTGGGAGCAATTTCCAAATGCCTGAATGTACCACATTCATCTGTACAAACAATAGTACGCAAGTATGAACACCATGGGACCACGCAGCCGTCATACCGTTCAGGAAGAAGACGCGTTCTGTCTCCTAGAGATGAAAGTACTTTGGAGCGAGAAATGCAAAACAATTTCAGAACAACAGCAAAGGACCTTGAAGATGCT
The DNA here is from genome assembly GCF_045791955.1 of Oncorhynchus clarkii lewisi. NCBI lineage: Eukaryota > Metazoa > Chordata > Actinopteri > Salmoniformes > Salmonidae > Oncorhynchus > Oncorhynchus clarkii. The sequence goes on from NC_092166.1 coordinate 37,963,689, forward strand.
GGAGGAAAAAGGTACAAAAATATCTATATCGAAATAACCTGAAAGCAAGGAATGAAATCAAATGAAATGTATTTATAAAGCCCTTCTTACATCAGCTGATATATCAAAGTGCTGTACAGAAACCCAGCCTAAAACCCCAAACAGCAAGCAATGCAGGTGTAGAAGCATGGTGGCTAGGAAAAACTCCCTAGAAAGGCCAAAACCTAGGAAGAAACCCAGAGAGGAACCAGGCTATGAGGGGTGGCCAGTCCTCTTCTGGCTGTGCCGGGTGGAGATTATAACAGAACATGGCCAAGATGTTCAAATGTTCATAAATTACCAGCATGGTCAAATAATAATAATCACAGTAGTTGTCGAGGTTGCAACAAGTCAGCACCTCAGGAGTAAATGTCAGTTGGCTTTTCATAGCCGATCATTGTATCCTGTCTCTAGAGAGTTGAAAACAGCAGGTCTGGGACAGGTAGCACGTCCGGTGAACAGGTCAGGGTTCGATAGCTGCAGGCAGAACAGTTGAAATTGGAGCAGCAGCATGGCCAAACACCATCCCAACTGTGAAGCACAGGGGTGGCAGCATCATGTTGTGGGGGTGCTTTGCTGCAGGAGGGACTGGTCCACTTCACAAAATATATGGCATCATGAGGCAGGAAAATTAGGTGGATATATTGAAGCAATATCTCAAGACATCAGTCAGGAAGTTAAAACTTTGTCGCAAATGGGTCTTCCAAATGGACAATGACCCCAAGCATACTTCCAAAGTTGTAGCAAAATGGCTTAAGGACACCAAAGTCAAGGTATTGGAGTGGCCATCACAAAGCCCTGACTTCAATCCTATAGAAAATGTGTGGGCAGAACTGAAAAAGTGCTTGCGAGCAAGGAGGCCTACAAACCTGACTCCGTTACACCAGCTCTGTCAGGAGGAATGGGCCAAAATTCACCCAATTTATTGTGGGAAGCTTGTGGAAGGCTACCCGAAACATTTGACCCAAGGTAAACAATTTAAAGGCAATGCTACCAAATACTAATTGAGTGTAAACTCCTGACCCACTGGGAATGTGATGAAAGAAATTAAAGCTGAAATAAATCATTCTTTCTACCATTATTCTGACATTTCACATTCTTAAAATAAAGTGGTGTTCCTCTGACCTAAAACAGGGATTTTTTACTTGTAGTAAATGTCAGGAATTGTGAAATAATCTGTGTAAACAATTGTTGGAAAAATGACTTGTGTCAAACACAAAGTAGATGTCCTAACCTACTTGCCAAAACTATAGTTTGTTAACAAGACATTTGTGGAGTTGTTGAAAAATGAGTTTTAATGACTCCAACCTGTGTATGTAAACTTCCGACTTCAACCGTATATGTACCTAAATGTTTAATATCCATAATTGTTATGATTATTTATTTGAATTGCGCGCCCTCCAGTTTCACCTGCAAGCGGTACGCCTAGCCCTAACAGATCCTATCTGACCTAAGACAACACCTTTTTTTTTTTATTTTTTTTATTTTACCTTTATTTAACCAGGCAAGTCAGTTAAGAACAAATTCTTATTTTCAATGTCAGTAACTGCCTGTTCAGAAAAACTTGTCATTTTAAATGTTTAAAGGTGTATGTAAATGTCTAATTGTGAAAAACTGATTTTAAATGTTTAAAGGTGTATGTAAACTTATGTAAACTTCCGACTACAACTGTATATACTGCATCTTATCCCTTCTGTTGCGCATATTATTTTTCAATCCCTTTAGATGTGTTTATTAGGTAGTTGTTGGGGAATTGTTAGATATTGTAAGAATATTTGGAAGATAAATACATAACGCAGAGGACGAGAGGTCAACAGAGGTCAAGAGGACTAAAAGTCATTAGAGTACTAACGATCAATGGAAATAGTGTTTTTTCCAAAATATGGGATTAATGATCAATGGGTCAGAGACATGGGAGGAATTTCAGTGCGGAACTCATAGCTACATGGCAAGTTCTCATTGGTGCAAATTGGTTACATTGAATAGGATACTTGTTATTTGGCCTTTGGCCCAGTTTTATTGCAAGGAATTCTAATTGGTCAACCACAGGCTAGGACTGGGTGATAAAACTACATCCTGTCATTTTGTTTTGTGGAGAAAATCACTGAAGAGAATCACTGAGGACAGGGGAGAATGAACATCTACCTCCACGCATGATTTGTTCTCTTTGAATAAACCTATTTTTCTCCCCCTGATTTGCTTTGGGGTCTGTGCTATTGAAGAGTAACATCAACTGACAGTAACATGCAAAACAGGCAAGCCCCTAAAAAACAGAAATACAATTTCGGGCTGAAAACAGGTGGGGCTCTGCCCCGAATGACAGGTCGCCACTGATCCCTGTGTAATTACTTTCTGCTCCTTGTAGAGTCCATGCCACTACGAATTGAGGCAGTTCAGTTCTGTTTGGTATACTCAGTGTTGGTAAAAGATGAGGATGTAAACTTGGAACAATACCAGCGTGGAAAGAATGCGATGGAGACCTAACCTTATCTCAGCATCTGGATGCAGACAGACTGGATGTCAATGGTGATTGGCTGGCGACGAGGGTGGGTGGCGAGCAGATGAAGACTAGAACAGAGGCAGTTGGTTCACTTATCTAGGAGGGGGCGACCATACAGCTGTCGAGAGCACCCCAGTATGATGGCAGCCGTAGATTGTTGCGCCACCAAAATGAATGGCCAGATCCATAACGATTGAGTGGAGGTCATCCAACTCCAAGCAATGACAAGGGTGAGCCAAGGAAGGGGACGGAGGGACTTGGGGTGGGGGAGAGAGGACAGGCTAGACGGACCTGAGGTGGGGAGAGGTCATCCGTGGCAGAGAGAGGGGGTGAGCCATTGTCGTAACAGTGGTCATATTTAGGATCTGCTGGAGGAGCAAGGAAGAGACTGGATGCAAATTGAAGTGGAGGGTGTTGGGCAGAAGAAGAGTCAGGGTGGCTGTCGAGAGTGAATGGTGAGCCGGAGGGCAGGGCTGGGCTGCGGCTAGCAGTGAAAACTGTAACATGGAAGCAATCGGCTCACTGAAAAATGAGAACGTAACAGCTGTAAGGAACAAGGGCCGAGCCACAGATAGCTGACTGAGCGGTCATCACTGGCAGAGAAGGTGAGGCACTGCAAGGGTGGCAGTCACAGGACCAGTGGAATTAAAGGCGATGATGAAGTTTGTCACTTGTGTAGAGGGAGGGTGTGTCACCCCGGGAGCATGGGTCACAGGCTATGCAGAGAGAGGTCGTCACTGGCAGAGAGAGGGCTGAGCCGCTGCTATAACAGCAGACACAGGGCCAGCAAGATCTGAGAGGGGAGAACTGCTAGAGGCTGTGAAGATCAAGCATGCTAGGTACCCGAGAGGCCAGAGCAGCTGGCAGTTTAGAATGGAACAGAGAGACAGTCGGTTCACTGAACCAGGACAGTGTCATAGCTGGGAGGGCCAGGGTCTGGACCGCTGCGGGGGTGGCAGGCATGAAACTGGCTGAGTAGGTCGGGATGTGAGAGGTCGTTGCTGGCAGAGAGAGGAGATGCTGCAATGGTGACAGCAGGACCCAAGAAAAGAGAAAGGTCGACACTGGCCCAATAGAGAGGGTGAGCCGCTGCCAGAGCAGTGGTCACGGGGCCAGTGAGACCTGGGGGGGAGAGGAGCACAATACTGTGAAGATCGAGCAGGCAAGGTAGCCGGAAGGCCAGAGTGTGCAACCTAAAAATCAGTTGAACTGCCGGCGGAGACAGTGGAAGCATTATGCTGAGAGAGAGGCCGTCGCTGGCAGAGAGAGTGCATGAGCCACTTCCGGAGCAGACGTCAGAGTTCTAGGGTCAGAAAGAAAAGTAGTAGCAAGAGGCAAGGGAGCTTGGGGGCCAGAGCTGGTATTGGATTCAGGGGGCACACTGCCGGTGTGGAGGAGACCAGGTGCGGTGAGAGAGAACGGAGGAGAGAGGGATGTGTACGTGTCTTCAGGTATTAGAGAGAGGTGGGAGAGATAGAGAAGGCCTGCTGGGCCATCGGGGGATGCTGTACCTGCAGGGACTTACGCTGTGTCGGATGCCAAGTTGAAATCTGTGGATGCTAAGAGAGAAGCCAGATCCGGAGCAGCATTGGGTCAAAGTCTTTGAGCCCTAATCTAAGGCTTGGAGGCCGAGTTGGTGGTGGTAGAATGAATGTGAGGCAGTGGAGGCAGCAGGGTATGTCGGCATGGTGGCCCTCGGGTGTGTAATATTGTCATGTTGTAGGCAACATGGGTGGAGGTGGTTGTGGTCCCAACAGGAGGGCCAGCCGTAGTCAACCGACCGGAGAGAGGGAAGAAAAGGGGCACGATGGAGAGATCAATAACAAGAGGGAGAGAGAACAATCATGGCTGGACGGACATTAAGATTTCGAGAGGAGAAAGCAAGTCTGCAGTATGATAGCATGTGGCCAATTTATGCATCTGATACTATGTGTGGCCTGCCGTTACAGACTGTGGCATACGTGACCCTGGACACTACTTTAATGAATGCCATAATAATTACGCTTAACATGAAGGAAATGAAAACGGAATTGTATGGAGAATGCTTGCAATGAATGAGATGCCTGCCCTAAACGACAGAGGGTAGCCTAGCGGCTGTGTGGCGAGTAGCCAGCTCGTCTAATTTTGGAGTTGGCACACACATGATGGAATTGGCACACAAATGAGGGACTTGGCACACAAATGATGGAGCTGGCACACAGATGATGGAGTTGGCACACAAATGATGGCGTTGGCACACAAATGATGGAATTGTCACACAAATGCTGGAGTTGTCACACAAATGCTGGAGTTGTCACACAAATGATGGAATTGGCACACAGATGATGGAATTGGCACACAAATGATGGACTTGGCACACAAATGATGGAATTGGCACACAAATGAGGGACTTGGCACACAAATGATGGAATTGGCACACAAATGATGGACTTGGCACACAAATGCTGGAGTTGTCACACAAATGCTGGAGTTGTCACACAAAATATGGACTTGGCACATAAATGATGGACTTGGCACACAAATGATGGAATTGGCACACAAATGAGGGACTTGGCACACAAATGATGGAATTGGCACACAAATGATGGAGTTGTCACACAAAATATGGACTTGGCACACAAATGATGGACTTGGCACACAAATGATGGAATTGGCACACAAATGCTGGAGTTGTCACACAAAATATGGACTTGGCACACAAATGATGGAATTGGCACACAAATGAGGGACTTGGCACACAAATGATGGAGTTGGCACACACATGATGGAGTTCGCACACAAATGATGGAGTTGGCACACAAATGCTGGAGTTGTCACACAAATGCTGGAGTTGTCACACAAAATATGGACTTGGCACACAAATAATGGACTTGGCACACAAATGATGGAATTGGCACACAAATGATGGAAATGGCACACAAATGCTGGAGTTGTCACACAAAATATGGACTTGGCACACAAATGATGGAATTGGCACACAAATGCTGGAGTTGTCACACAAAATATGGACTTGGCACACAAATGATGGAATTGGCACACAAATGAGGGACTTGGCACACAAATGATGGAATTGGCACACAAATGCTGGAGTTGTCACACAAAATATGGACTTGGCACACAAATGATGGACTTGGCACACAAATGATGGACTTGGCACACAAATGAGGGACTTGGCACACAAATGATGGAATTGGCACACAAATGATGGAGTTGTCACACAAAATATGGACTTGGCACACAAATGATGGAATTGGCACACAAATGATGGACTTGGCACACAGATGAATAAGAACAGGAACTATGTCAACATAAATTACTGTAGCGGCGATGGGTGAATAGATAGGACTCGGATGCTATGGTTGGCGACAGGGCCTCATGGGTCCACTGAGGAGCGAAGCATGAGGCTTACATCTGGCCGGGAGATGCGCTGGGGCATTTGGTGAAGCAGGGCTATGGATAATCGGGGAATGCACTTGGGAGAGCACGCTGGGAATCAGCCATGGACACGCCACGGTAAAACCCGGAGCTGCCAGGCATGGCGGAGAGGAACTGTGGTGAAAGCAGGTAGCATGCTGGTCCGGGATAAGAGCGGATGAGGGGTATAAGTAGTGATGGGATGATTGATACCGGAGTTCTGATGCAGTTTTCAAAGCACTACTGAGCCGAAACAATGTACTCATGCTCGTTTCAAAGTAACATTATCACGTGATCAATGACGTTGTTTTTCAAACTGTGTGTTGCAAATTCCGACTGAGTTTGCCGTGGATCCAGTACTATCTTCGATGCTAAGTTGCTTTCAAACACCACCCTCTACTTTTTTTAAATATGTAACCTTTATTGAACTAGGCAAGCCAGTTAAGAACAAATTCTTATTTACAATGATGGCCTACCCCGGCCAAACCCAGATGACGCTGGGCCAATTGTGCGCCGCCCTATGGGACTCCTAATCACGGCCGGATGTGATTCAGCCTGGATTCGAACCAGGGACTGTAGTGACGCAGTGCCTGAGACAGGCGGGCTACTTGATACCATACTTAGACTGTAGTTAGAATTTTTTTATGGAACATCACCATCACCACTAAAACGCAGGCTAATAAGACCCACGACCAACCACTGTGTCATGGAGATTTAATTAATATTGTGGGAAAGACAATGCTGCTTTTCATTGCTGACCAGCAGATGTCACTAATGTGCAGTGTTAAAAGCTCATAATTAACCATTTTTAGGCACTGTGGTGAAAGTCTCTGTTTCCCATCACTAGATACATGAATCTAACAGGAGCAGGTGCGATATTAAATTGATAGGGCTAGTAATGCAGTGTCGTGCAACACGACATGCACTGCAGAAAAAAAAGAGAAATGTTCGTTTGGTCAGTAAATGTTGTCCTGATAAAAAAGCAGGTTGGCATTTATTGAGATGACTCATGTTCTGGAGGCAGCTCTGCAGGGTGGTCACAAGCTGGCACAGTCACAAAGTCATACAATCTGATTTTAAACCTAACTTTAACACTGCTAATCCTAACCTTAAATTAAGACAAAAAGCAAATGTTATGAATTTTTATGATAGAGACAATTATAACTTTGCAGCTGGAACATCTAAACCAGGGCTGACCAACCCTCTTCCTGGAGATCTATTGTCTTGTAGGTTTTCAGTCCAACCCTCTTCCTGGAGATCTATTGTCTTGTAGGTTTTCAGTACAACCCTCTTCCTGGAGATCTATTGTCTTGTAGGTTTTCAGTCCAACCCTCTTCCTGGAGATCTATTGTCTTGTAGGTTTTCAGTACAACCCTCTTCCTGGAGATCTATTGTCTTGTAGGTTTTCAGTCCAACCCTCTTCCTGGAGATCTACTGTACTGTAGGTTTTCAGTCCAACCCTCTTCCTGGAGATCTACTGTCCTGTAGGTTTTCAGTCCAACCCTCTTCCTGGAAATCTACTGTCCTGTAGGTTTTCAGTCCAACCCTCTTCCTGGAAATCTACTGTCCTGTAGGTTTTCAGTCCAACCCTAATTTAGCGTATCTGATTCAGCTTGTCTGTTGAGTTGGCGTCATCGATTTGCGTAATCCACTCGTTCAACATGCAGAGAAAGGAATCCAAAAATCTACCGCTAAACTTTGTTTCAACAATTCAAAATACATTTCTATACACTCCTCAGATACCCTAACATGTAATCAAACTATAATATTTCTTATGGAAAGAAGTATGTTCAATAGGAAACCGATTTTAGCAGGTACGTCTTGTCTTCATTGCGTGCCCAAACACAAATTTCCAAGACTGTGTCCCTGTACTAAAACTCATATTTCTTATTTGTTTTGGAGGTTAAAAGCCTGAAACCTTGAACATTGACTGCTGACACCATGTGGAAGCCATAGGAATTGCATCATGGGAGCTAGACTTCAGTATGCCCCAATTCTTTCCATTGTAAGAACATGGGCTCTCTCAAAAAAAAAGTATTGTTGGTTTTTCTTTGGATTTTCTCCTACCATATCGATTGTGTTATTTTAACATTTCTACAAACGTCAAAGTGTTTTCTTTTCAATGGTACCAATTATATGCATATCCTGGCATCAGGGCCTGAGCAACAGGCAGTTTACTTTACTTCAGTCAGGAGGAAATTGAGAAAAAGTGGGCCTAGCCCTAAGAAGTTGAACAGGTAATTAGTGGAATGAGGTGTGTTAAATTATGGTTGGACTGAAAACCCACAGGACGGTAGATCTCCAGGAAGAGGGTTGAGCAGCTCTGATCTAAACTCTAGAGGAACCGCGCAGTTCTGCCTCCAGGGCAAGACCCATGACAAACGTCAACCTGCGATAAAAAATGGTAACATTAATAAGCTTTTCTATCCTCCTAACATTTTAGATCTCTGACCTCACTGACCCTTCATCGTCATGGTGACGGACAGACATCATCAATCAGCTGTTCTGACATCTCATTCTCTTCTATGTAAAGAAAGAGATGAGGGTGATTTGTGCATGGATGTGTGTGTTTGTGTGTGCGCCTGAGTGTGTTTCTCTCTATGAAAATTTCCCAGATAAGGTCATTTTATATTCTGTGTATTTCGTTAGGTATTAATCAGTGAATGTTTGGTTTCAACAAACAGCCGAAGGGTATGGAATCCAAAGTGGGTCAGAGTAAAACAACAATTATTCATAGACTCCTCTCTCTCTCTCTATCTAATGTTTTCTGTTATCATGGAAAATAAGCTTTTCATGCGATTCATACTGAAGTTGCAGACAAACTCCACTAATTGGAGGCAGAAAGAATTTGAAACTACTGATTGGCTGATCGGAGAGTGTGAGAGGGTTCTGATTGGATGATTAGCCAGTTAAAGTATTCAGGTTGAATGTTGAAACAATGAGAGGGTTCTAATTGTCAGAAAAGAGAATGTAAGACCTCTGATTGGATGATGGAGAGGGAAAGGGTTGAGCGGGTGAGATTCCTCTGCGGTATCTAGGTGTCATGGCTGCCAGGTCCCTGTAGGTCTGAACTCTACATCTACATACTAATCAGAGTCAGCAGGGAGTGATCAAAGGAGCCCGCTCCATCTTTACTCAGAGCAACTCTTAAGTGTGTGTGTGTGTGTGTGTGTGTGTGTGTGTGTGTGTGTGTGTGTGTGTGTGTGTGTGTGTGTGTGTGTGTGTGTGTGTGTGTGTGTGTGTGTGTGTGTGTGTGTGTGTGTGTGTGTGTGTGTGTGTGGATGGATGGATGTGAAAGGCTTAACCAGTGTGAAGCTCAGTCATAGATAATGATAGAGGCCTCTAGTAGCCTAAAGGCTGTATTAGCATGGACAGAGCCATTGAGGGCTTCCACCATTTTAATATAGTCAACTGGTTGGGACTTCCAACTTCATTGGCTGATCCCTCATGGTGACCCTGTTGGTGTCGTGTCCAATCGGGTCATGAAGAGGGATCAGCCAATCGTGAAGAAGAAAATTGACGACCTCACAATGCCAATAGCCTCAGTGGCGCTGCCCATGCTCTCACAGACGCTATAATGGCACAGATACAAAGACGAGTCCTATCTATCTCTATGAGCGCAGTGCAGTCTTCAGCCTCACTGCTGTTCCCTCAGGAAACCAAGGCCTAGTTTCTCTGCTACCTCCTGATAATGCACATAAGATACATCATGATTGGTAAAAGCATGACAACAGATCTGAGTATACATGCTCGGGTACGCTCTGTTGTTAACACCTTTCCTGTTATTTTACATTTCAGAGGTCTTGACGAAAAGGAAAGAAAACAATGTGCGATATTGAAGAGTGCTTTTTTATTTATTCAACAGAAGTTTGTGCATGTTTGTTGTCAACAACCAAACATTAATCACATCATGGTCTGATGCCCAGTAGGAATACAACATGCATCAATGTTATATGAAACCACACACTACCTTTGTTTAACTACTAACAGCTTGCTATATTCTTCAGCAGATTGTCTGAGCATTGTCTCACAACGTACATAAAGAAATCCTATTCTATTATCTTACAGACTCGGTGTGTAATCATAGGTTTCAGACTGTGTTCATAAACAATCTGCGTTCTCTCTGCACAAAGTGTGTGTGTGTGTTCTCTCTGCCAGAGAATGAGTCGATACTAGACTGCCTCTCTGCGGTCATACGTTATAACAGGAGCCTCCATAGTGCACCATGCACGGCGCCAAATGGCCTGTCACCTTGGCAATGTGAGCAGCTGCTAAGGCCATCTGAATGTTATGCTTATTTGTTGTTGATCTGTTTACATTGCTGTCTGTGTTGGCTAAAACAGCAAGCAAAGAAAGGTAGATACATCTGTTTATGAAATTAGAAGTGAGAGGCCTGCAGAGAACAGTGAGATATTCATTATGTACAAATCTCTGGCAGCAGACCCGGCACCAGGATCAAGTGACTAAGCGGGCTACAGTACCTCAATCCAACTGAGAATCTGTGGTATGACTTAATCTCTCTGATCTCCCCATCCCGGATCCGGGATCGTGAATACAGACTCAAGCTCATTACCATAACGCAACGTTAACTATTCATGAAAATCGCAAATGAAATGAAATTAATCTATTTGCTCTCAAGCTTAGCCTTTTGTTAACAACACTGTCATCTCAGATTTTCAAAATATGCTTCTCAACCATTGCAAAACAAGCATTTGTGTAACAGTATTGATGGCTAACGTAGCATTTAGCGTAGCATTTAGCGTTAGCATTCAGCAGGTAACATTTACACAAAAAAACAGAAAAGCATTCAAATAAAATCATTTACCTTTGAAGAACTTCAGATGTTTTCAATGAGGAGACTCTCAGATTGCAAATGTTCAGTTTTTCCTGAAAGATTATTTGTTGAGGACAAATCGCTCCGTTTTCTGCGTCACGTTTAGCTACGAAAAAACCCCTGTATCCAGGATTGTGTAAATCTATCAGCAAGCTCATTAGCATAACACAACATTAACTATTCATGAAAATGGCAAATGAAATGAAATGAATCTATTTGCTCTCAAGCTTAGCCTTTTGTTAACAACACTGTCATCTCAGATTTTAAAAATATGCTTCTCAACCATTGCAAAACAAGCATTTGTGTAACAGTATTGATGGCTAACGTAGCATTTAGCGTAGCATTTAGCATTAGCATTCAGCAGGTAACATTTACACAAAAAAACAGAAAAGCATTCAAATAAAATCATTTACCTTTGAAGAACTTCAGATGTTTTCAATGAGGAGACTCTCAGATAGCAAATGTTCAGTTTTTCCTGAAAGATTATTTGTTTAGGACAAATCGCTCCGTTTTCTGCGTCACGTTTGGCTACGAAAAAAACCCTGTATCCAGGATTGTGTAAATCTATCAGCAAGCTCATTAGCATAACACAACGTTAACTATTCATGAAAATGGCAAATGAAATGAAATGAATCTATTTGCTCTCAAGCTTAGCCTTTTGTTAACAACACTGTCATCTCAGATTTTCAAAATATGCTTTTGAACCATAGCTAAACAAGCATTTGTGTAAGAGTATTGATAGCCTAGCATTGCATTAAGCCTAGCATTCAGCATGCAACATTTTCCACAAAAAACCATAAAAGCATTCAAATAAAATAATTTACCTTTGAAGAACTTCAGATGTTTTCAATGAGGAGACTCTGTTAGATAGCAAATGTTCCGTTTTTACAAAAAATATTATTTGTGTAGGAGAAACCGCTCCGTTTTGTTCATCACGTTTGGGTAAGAAAAAAAAAAAAAGAAGTAATTAAAACGGGAACTTTTTTCCAAATTAACTCCATACTATCGACAGAAACATGGCAAACGATGTTTAGAATCAATCCTCAAAGTGTTTTTCACATATCTATCGACGATAAAATCCATCGTGGCAGTTTACTTTCAATTCTGAAGAAATGGAACGCGCATGGACCTACAGATTACGCACACAGGACACCGGGCGGGACACCGGGTAAATGTAGTCTCTTATGGTCAATCTTCCAAAGATATGCCTACAAACACGTCACAATGCTGCAGACACCTCGGGGAATAGACAGAAAGCGCAGGCTCATTCCTGGCGCATTCACAGCCATATAAGGAGACATTGGAACACAGCACCTTCAGAATCCGGGGCATTTCCTGTATGAAACTTCATCTTGGTTTCGCCTGTTGCATTAGTTCTGGGGCACGCACAGATAATATCTTTGCAGTTTTGGAGACGTCAGAGTTGTGTCTTTCCAAGGCTGTCAATTCCATGCATAGTCGAGCATCTTTTCGTGACAAAATATTGCGCTTAAAACGGGCACGTCTTTTTATCCAATAATGACACAGCGCCCCTATAGGTTCAACAGGTTAAAGATTGTTGTACACCAGCGGAACCCATCCTACTTGAAGAAGCTGGAGCAGTTTTGCCTTGAAGAATGGACAAAAATCCCAGTGGCTAGATGTGCCAAGCTTATAGATACATGCCCCAAGAGACTTGCAAGGTGGCTCTACAAAGTATTGACTTTGGGGAGGTGAATAGTTATGCACGCTCAAGTTTCATTTTTTTTGCCTTATTGTTTGTTTCACAATAAAAAATATTTTGCATCTTCAAAGTGTTGTGTAAATCAAATGATACAAACCCCCCAAAAATACCTTTTAATTCCAGGTTTTAAGGCAACAAAATAGGAAAACTGCCAAGGGGGTGAATACTTTCGCAATCCACTGTAGATGAGGCTAAATTACACGTCTGTGCTTTTAATTTCAAATCTGTAAGAAAGACGTCAAAATGTTCACCTTGCTGTTGTATACGACAGCGAAACACATAACATTCACATATCTCGTTCTTCGTAGGTGAACAATATGCATCAAACTGATCCTGTACCTCTGTGAACTCTTCTTTGTCCTCCTCATTAGCAAACGTGAAGGTATTGAATATATCGATTGCCTGTGGTCCCGCTATAGTAAGAAAGAGAGCATCCAGCTTCTTTGTAACTCCAATGGCAGACATATACAGCAAAAACCTCTGTTTTCCACATTCCCATCCCGGCTCAAAGCCTCTGGTGGCTTGATTGCATCCATTGCACTTCCATGAAAACCAACATTCACAGAAAAAACACGATTTCCACTCCTGGAACCATGTACTACTTTGTTAGTTACAGCGAGCAAGGACAACCAGCACCATCAATCATAGTTAATGAGTTTGAATTGTATTCTGCCATTGCCACACATATACCACAAGTGTCGTAAACCATCACTCAGAACCCCATCAATGGACTTTCATAGAGTTGATCAGGCTGTTGATTGTTTCCTGTGGAATGTTGTCCCAATCTTCTTAAATGGCTGTGCGAAGTTGCTGGATATTGGAGGGAATTGGAACACGCTGTTGTATACGTCGATCCAGAGCATCCCAACCTGCTCAATAAGTGACATGTCTGGTGCGTATGCAGGCCATGGAAGAAGAACTGGGAAATATTCAGCTTCCAGGAATTGTGTACAGATCCTTGTGACATGGGGCCTTGCATTATCATGTTGAAACATGAGGTGAATGGCGGTGGATGCATGGCATGACAATGGGCCTCTGGATCTCGTCACGGTATCTCCATGCATTCAAAATTGCCATCGATAAAATGCAATTGTATTCATTGTCCGTAGCTTATGCCTGCCCAAACCATAACCGCACCGTCACCATGGGGCACTCTGTTCACAACGTTGACATCAGCAATCTGGTCGCCCACACGACATCATCGCCCCGTACAGTTGAAACAAGTTTTCATCTGTGAAGAGCACACTTCTCCAGTGAGCCTGTGGCCATCGAATCCATTTGCCCACTGAAGTCGGTTAAGACGCCAAACTGAAGTCAGGTCAAGACCCTGGTGAGGACGACGAGCACTGAGGTGAGCTTTCCTTAGACGGTTTCTGACAGTTTGTGCAGAAATTCTTCACTTGTGCAAACCCACAGGTTCATCAGCTGTCCGGGTGGCTGGTCTCAGACAATCCTGCAGGTGAAGAAGCCAGATGTAGAAGTCCTGGGCTGGCAGGTGGTGTACACGTGGTCTGCGGTTGTGATGCCAGTTGGACGTACTGCCAAATCCTATTAAACAAGATGGGAGGCACCTTACTGTAGAGAAATGAACATTCAATTCGCTGACAACAGCTCTGGTGGACATTCCTGCAGTTAGCATGCCAATCACACAGTCCCTCAAAACTCTCTGTGTCTGTGTCTTTCTCGCTCTCTGTGTCTGTGTCTCTCTCTCTCTCTCTCTGTCTCTGTCTCTCTCTCTCTGTGTATGTGTGTCTCTCTCTCTCTCTCTCTCTGTCTGTGTCTCTCTCTCTCTGTGTCTTTGTCTTTGTCTCTCTCGCTGTGTGTATGTCTCTCTCTCTCTCTCTTGCTGTGCGTCTGTGTCTCAATTCAATTCAAGGGGCTTTATTGGCATGGGAAACATGTGTTAACATTGCCAAAGCAAGTGAGGTAGATAATATACAAAAGTGAAATAAACAATAAAAATTAACAGTAAAGATTACACATACAGAAGTTTCAAAACAATGAAGAAATTACAAATGTCATATATATATATATATATATACATATACAGTGTTGTAACAATGTACAAATGGTTAAAGTACTCAAGGGAAAATAAATAAGCAGAAATATGGGTTGTATTTACAATGGTGTTTGTTCTTCACTGGTTGCCCTTTTCTTGTGGCAACAGTTCACAAATCTTGCTGCTGTGATGTTACACTGTGGAATTTCACCCAGTAGATATGGGAGTTTATCACAATTGGGTTTGTTTTCGAATTCTTTGTTGATCTGTGTAATCTGAGGGAAATATGTCTCTCTAATATGGTCATACATTAGGCAGGAGGTTAGGAAGTGCAGCTCAGTTTCCACCTCATTTTGTGGGCAGTGTGTACATAGGCAGACATGGCTCTCAAGAGAAGACAGGCTAAGGCGGCCTTTCTCAATAGCAAGGCTATGCTCATTGAGTCTTTACACAGTCAAAGCTTTCCTTAAGTTTGGGTCAGTCACAGTGGTCAGGTATTCTACAGCTGTGTACTCTCTGTTTAGGGCCAAATAGCATTCTAGTTTGCTCAGTTTTTTTGTTAATTCTTTCCAATGTGTCAAGTAATTATCTTTTTGTTTTCTCATGATTTGGTTGGGTCTAATTGTGCTGCTGTCCTGGGGCTCTGTGGGGTGTGTTTGTGAACAGAGCCCCAGGACCAGCTTGCTTAGGGGACTCTTCTCCAGGTTCATCTCTCTGTAGGTGATGGCTTTGTTATGGAAGGTTTGGGAATCGCTTCCTTTTAGGTGGTTGTAGAATTTAACCTGTTGCGACGACCAAACCCGGATCCGGGATTCTATTTATAGACCTAAGCTCATTACCATAACGCAACGTTAACTATTCATGAAAATCGCAAATGAAATGAAATAAATATGCTATCTCTCAAGCTTAGCCTTTTGTTAACAACACTGTCATCTCAGATTTTCAAAATTTGCTTTTCAACCATAGGAAAATTTTCTCTTTGTCTCTCTCTCTCTCTCTCTCTCTCTCTCTCTCTCTGTATGTCTCTCTCTCTCTGTGTGTGTCTCTCTCTCTCTGTGTCTCTCTCTCTCTCTCTGTGTTTGTTTCTCTCTCTGTGTGTGCCTCTCTCTCTTTCTATGTCTGTCTCTCTCTCTCTTTCGCTGTGTCTGTGTCTCTTTCTCTCTGTGTGTGTCTGTGTATCTCTCTGTGTCTCTTTGTGTCTGTGTCTCTCTTTCTCTCTCTGTGTCTCTCTTTGTCTGTCCATCTCTCTACAGACTAACTACAGAGTTCACCAGTGTTAGCCAATTAGTTACGAAGCTGGGGCAATTTCCAAATGAATTTCATCAGTAGAACCAACTTGTTAGCTGGCTATGTAAACAAATATCCCACTCATAATATGAGCTCCACTGCACAGCCTCTACTACCCTAAAATGACAGCTAAGCTGTCAAATAATAGGAAAACGAGGCAATGTATAGCCTATGAATATCTGCACCTAGCAACATGACAAACCATACCCTAAGCCCAACAGATAAACACAAATTACTCTAATCTTAATTTCGGTGGCTAGTTGGATGGTTGTCTGTATGGCTAGTTAGTGAAAGTGACAGCTGAGGTTGACGCTTCGTGAGCGCAGCCTAAATTTACCGCTACACTCAACTTTTCTTGCCGGAGACTGACTAGTTAGCTAGCTAGCTATAGCACGCAGCTTGGGAAGTCTCCAAATGAATTACATTGGTAGAAACAAGACAAAACAACTAACTAGTTAGCTGCCTATATACAGCTAAACACGTCATTCAGACCCATCATTCAGAGCCCCACCTGTTTTGAGCTCCATGAGCACCAAAAGCTGTCATCATTGCAAAGGGTGGCTACTTTGAAAAATCTTAAAGATAAATATATTTTAATTTGTTTAACACTTTTCTGGTAACTACATGATTACATATGTGTTATGTCATAGTTCGCTTTGGTGCATTTCTTAGATCAAAAGTGCAATCCTTGATACTACTTGTACAAATTCTAAATCATCTAGTCACTTGTGCACATCATTAAAGCAAATTGCAATTGATAATGTACAAGTGTCAGCTTTTTTCCACATTATCAATTGCTCATGTCATGTTGATCAAGATATAGTAGATGGTTCTCTGTTGAATAGTCTTACCCCTCAAAACATCTAGGCATTAGTTCCTTGCATAAGCCATTACATGCAAAATTGTTGAACTATTTGTCATAAACTGTCAAGCATAGTTTTACACATTTTTATTAGACCTTTTGTACAAAAACGTGAATTGATTAATAAACATGCAGGTGAAATTGACCCTCACTCATGAAGGAACGTGTTAGTTCAACCAGCAATCAACCAGTTGTCTAAATTGCTCAAAGGTGCATCTCATGAAGAATCAATTGGCAAGCATATATAGACAGACCACAACACTGAGTTGCAATTTTCCAATAATGGATGGACCAGGAAACGAACAGGGTCAACAGCCAAGAGGAGGAAGAAGAGGAATAAGGATGCATGGTGGAAGGCAAAACAGAGGAAGAGACAGAAGAGGACATAGGCGCATATCTGATGGCATAAGGGCCACTATTGTAGACAGTGTTGTAAATCATGGCCTTACAATGGCTGAGGCGGGTCGAAGGGTGCAGCTGAATATTGGGAGATCAACCGTGTCCTCAATAGTTCAAACGTTTAGAAGAGAGAACAGGTCTGTCCACCAATGTACAGTGCACTGTTACTGTATATAAGCAGTATACTGTATACTTCCTACAATGCTTCATATTACAGTAGTCCACTTGTATTTCACAGCATACAGAAATATACTCTATACAGATACATACTGCACCTTACATGCACCAACCTGTATGTTTTACAGTAAAATGTGTGTTCGCATAGTTTTTGTCTATGTGAAAGTGTGCGATGCATCACTGCATTTTTCCCCACATAGGACTGCAAGATTACCTCAAACCGGTGGCAGAGGACGCCTTTTCACACCTCAACAGGAGGAGGCTATTTACCCAATAGTTCCGAGCAAACAATGCCATGAGACTCAGGGAAATACAAAGAACCATTATAGAAGACAACGATGTCTTTGAAAACATCCATACGGTTAGCATCTCAACCATCGACAGGGTGCTGCATAGAAACCAGATGAGTATGAAACAGCTGTACCGTGTACCATTCCAAAGGAATGAGGACAGAGTTAAGGAGCTACGGTACCAGTATGTACAGGTAAAACATATACAGTGCCTTGCGAAAGTATTCGGCCCCCTTGAACTTTGCGACCTCTTGCCACATTTCAGGCTTCAAACATAAATTTATAAAACTGTATTTTTTTGTGAAGAATCAACAACAAGTGGGACACAATCATGAAGTGGAACAACATTTATTGGATATTTCAAACGTTTTTAACAAATCAAAAACTGAAAAGTTGGGCGTGCAAAATTATTCAGCCCCTTTACTTTCAGTGCAGCAAACTCTCTCCAGAAGTTCAGTGAGGATCTCTGAATGATCTAATGTTGACCTAAATGACTAATGATGATAAATACAATCCACCTGTGTGTAATCAAGTCTCCGTATAAATGCACCTGCACTGTGATAGTCTCAGAGGTCCATTAAAAGCGCAGAGAGCATCATGAAGAACAAGGAACACACCAGGCAGGTCCGAGATACTGTTGTGAAGAAGTTTAAAGCCGGATTTGGATACAAAAAGATTTCCCAAGCTTTAAATACCCCAAGGAGTACTGTGCAAGGGATAATATTGAAATGGAAGGAGTATCAGACCACTGCAAATCTACCAAGACCTGGCCGTCCCTCTAAACTTTCAGCTCATACAAGAAGAAGACTGATCAGAGATGCAGCCAAGAGGCTCATGATCACTCTGGATGAACTGCAGAGATCTACAGCTGAGGTGGGAGACTCTGTCCATAGAACAACAATCAGTCTTATATTGCACAAATCTGGCCTTTATGGAAGAGTGGCAAGAAGAAAGCCATTTCTTAAAGATATCCATAAAAAGTGTCGTTTAAAGTTTGCCACAAGCCACCTGGGAGACACACCAAACATGTGGAAGAAGGTGCTCTGGTCAGATGAAACCAAAATTGAACTTTTTGGCAACAATGCAAAACGTTATGCTTGGCGTAAAAGCAACACACCATCCCCACTGTCAAACATGGTGGTGGCAGCATCATGGTTTGGGCCTGCTTTTCTTCAGCAGGGACAGGGAAGATGGTTAAAATTGATGGGAAGATGGATGGAGCCAAATACAGGACCATTCTGGAAGAAAACCTGATGGAGTCTGCAAAAGACCTGAGACTGGGACGGAGATTTGTCTTCCAACAAGACAATGATCCAAAACATAAAGCAAAATCTACAATGGAATGGTTCAAAAATAAACATATCCAGGTGTTAGAATGGCCAAGTCAAAGTCCAGACCTGAATCCAATCGAGAATCTGTGGAAAGAACTGAAAACTGCTGTTCACAAATGCTCTCCATCCAACCTCACTGAGCTCGAGCTGTTTTGCAAGGAGGAATGGGAAAAAATTTCAGTCTCTCGATGTGCAAAACTGATAGAGACATACCCCAAGCGACTTACAGCTGTAATCGCAGCAAAAAGTGGCGCTACAAAGTCTTAACTTAAGGGGGCTGAATAATTTTGCACGCCCAATTTTTCAGTTTTGATTTGTTAAAAAAGTTTGAAATATCCAATAAATGTCGTTCCACTTCATGATTGTGTCCCAATTGTTGTTGATTCTTCACAAAAAAATACAGTTTTATATCTTTATGTTTGAAGCCTGAAATGTGGCAAAAGGTCGCAAAGTTCAAGGGGGGCGAATACTTTCGCAATGCACTGTATCTATGTAACTACTTTACAGCAACATTTTATAGTGATACAGTAAGCATACAGTAGTGCAGTAAGCATAAACTGCACACATTTCAATTGCTGTGGAAGGAACATGCAATATATGTACATTTTATGTCACTCTTGCTTACCAAAACAAATTCAACTGTGTGTTCTGGGATATAGCGTATAATGGAGTTGGAATCAAGTGAACCCTCTCACAACTTTGTATACGTGGATGAGGCTGGCTTCAACCTGACCAAATGCAGAAGGCGGGGTTGGAATATCATCAGTCACAGAGCTACTGTGGATTTGCCAGGCCAACGGGGAGGAAATATCACCATGTGTGCTGCTATTTCGGAGCATGGTGTCCTAACCCATATCCCCCTAATAGGGCCATACAACACCCAGCATCTACTCAACTTTTTAGAGACTCTCTACAGGGCTCTCATCCCTGGTGATGAGAGGGGTCTGTTTAGAGAGGATTTGCCAAAGTATGTGGTCATTTGTGATAATGTGAGTTTCCATCGATCAAACATCATAAGGCAATGGTTTGTGACCCACCCGAGGATGCTCATAGAATTCCTCCCACCTTATTCACCATTCCTTAACCCAATTGAGGAGTTATTTTCAGCATGGAGGTGGAAGGTGTACGATCGTCAGCCATACACACAGATGACCCTGCTGGCTGCAATGGATGCAGCATGTGAGGACATCACAGTAGACGCCTGCAGAGGATGGATAAGGCATTCCAAAAGATTCTTTCCACGTTGCATTGGAAGGGAAAATATCCGGTGTGATGTGGATGAGAATATGTGGACCGACAGACAGGAACGTCTGGATGTGTAGAGACAGCACAACAGTGCTGCGGGCAAAGTTGTGCCTTAGGGGTGGTTTCCTGTGTTTCTTTCTAATTTCGTTTTTTTTCCTTTGTGCCCCTTGGGTTGTCCAGTCTCTTTCAATCAATAACCCACATACAGTAATATGTAAATAGTACTGTTGAAATTGATATATGCCATAGAAGTGCAGCCTTGTGCATTTTCAATACAGTAACTGTCATCCAAACTGTAGCCTAAGTTTACATCAGGTAATACTGTCAAAGCACACAGTTACATTGACAACATGCCTAAACATTTTGACGACCTTGTTCGTGAACAATGACTTAATGACTTATCATTCTGATGACACTGACATGATCATTTGCATGAATATTTACTTTTGAGAGATGTACTGAGGATTTTTAATGACTGACTAGCTTTAGAAACATATCTATTGTATATTGCAGTTTGTACAAATTGTTCTGAGAAATGCACTTATTATTTTGCACATGTTAGTTATGATGTGAAAAATGCACCAAAGCGACTGAGAAAAACTAACTCATTTCACTCAACTCAACATCATCGCTTTTCAAAGTACAAATACTTGTGCAAATCCTCAAATCACCAATCAACATGGATAAAGCCTCTTTCACAGTGAAAAGTAATGTCTGCTTTGGTGCTGTCATTTTGAGTAACGTAAAAAAATATATATTTAAACGTACTGAAAAGTCAACTGACAGCATACCCTGTTTCCGGTTTCTGGTTGATGACCACAGCCACTCGAATACGACAACAGGTTGTTAGTAAGTTAATTTTGCGATATTGACAAAGATATTATTGTTAGGAAAAACAAGTCTGATCGCGGCAGATATGGTACTTTAAATAAAGGCCGTCAAAGGCAGCTATAGGTTAACCTCCTGTGTTATGTAACCATACCAAACGTAATATATCATACTAATTTGAGTGTTCTGGACTTACATTTACTATATTACCTCTAGTATATCAGACCAATCTTTCTACACACAGTGACACAGATACATTTTTGTGGCCCCAACCTGTCACTCAAATCATTTGTACTTTTTTGCCATTTTAATATAGGGACATAAAACCAAAACTGAGGGCGCTAAAGGTTAAACTAAGGGAGCCCCATTTAGTACACTCGTGGTTCCAGGCCTGTCTGGCAGTCATCCAGGGATGTATTTGGCAACTGAACATGCTGCTTCTCAATAGTCTACAGTTGCTTCCTCTTTCCTTTATCTGCAAGTGAACAACTTACAGAACTGGGTAAGGAAAACACCTCCCCACTAGGCCTCCACTACATTGCTTCAACTCATCCGGTATTTTCATACCAATTCTGATGAAGAGGTGACAAGGAATTGCCACCTAAAGCAAGGAAATAGAATAGATAATCATAGGCTTTGTTTGACAATCTTGCCATCTTCTGGCCAATTTGGGACCTACATGTTCTGGTAAAGTTGAGATGATGTTTGCCAGTACATAGTATAATAATGACTTGCACTTACAGAGCATTCGGGAAAGTATTCAGACCCATTTAATTTCCTTATCAATCTACACACAATACCCCATAATGACAAAGCGAACAGGTTAAGACATTTTTGCAAATATATAAAAAAATATAACAGAAATACCTTATTTACATAAGTATTCAGACCCTTTGCTATGAGACTCAAAATTGAGCTCAGGTGTGTCCTGTTTCCATTGATCATCCTTGAGATGTTTTTACAACTTGGAGTCCACCTGGTAAATTAAATTGATTGGACATGATTTGGAAAGGCATACACCTGTCTATATAAGGTCCCACAGTTGACAGTGCATGTCAGAGCAAAAACAAAGCCATGAGGTTGAAGGAATTGTCCGTAGAGCTCCGATACAGGATTGTGTTGGGGAAGGGTATCTATCATGTTTTGGTACATGTTTTCTAGAGCATTGAAGGTCCCCAAGAACAAAGTCCATAATTGTGACATGGAAGAAGTTTGGAACCACCAAGACTCTTCTTAGAGCTGGCCGGGGGAGTAGGTCAGCGAGGTGACCAATAACCCAATGGTCACTCTGACAGAGCTCTAGAGTTCCTCTGTGGATCAGGCGTTTATGGTAGTGGCCAGATGGAAGCCACTCCTCTGCTTAAAGGCACCTAAAGGTCTCTCAGACCATGATAAACTAATTATCTGGTCTGATGAAACCAAGACTGAACTCTTTGGCCTGAATGCCAAGCATCACGTCTGGAAGAAACATCCCTACAGTGAAGCATGGTGGTGGCAGCATCATGCTGTAGAGATGTTTTTCAGTGGACAGGGGGACAAGTCAGGATCGAGGGTGTCACGACTCCCACCGAAGGTGGCTCCCCTGCCTGTTCGGGCGGTGCTCGGCGGTCGTCGTCGCCAGGTCTACTAGCCGCCACCAATCCCTTTTTCCTGCCTGTTCGGGCGGTGCTCGGCGGTCGTCGTCGCCGGTCTACTAGCCGCCACCGATCCCTTTTTCCTGCCTGTTCGGGTGGTGCTCTGTGGTCGTCGTCGCCGGTCTACTAGCCACCACCAATCCCTTTTTACTGCCTATTCGGGTGGTGCTCGGCGGTCGTCGTCGCCGGTCTACTAGCCGCCACCAATCCCTTTTTCCTGCCTGTTCGGGTGGTGCTCGGCGGTCGTCGTCGCCGGTCTACTAGCCGCCACCAATCCCTTTTTCCTGCCTGTTCGGGTGGTGCTCGGCGGTCGTCGTCGCCGGTCTACTAGCCGCCACCGATCGCTTTTTCCTGCCTGTTCGGGCGGTGCTCTGTGGTCGTCGTCGCCGGTCTACTAGCCGCCACCATCCCTTTTTCCTGCCTGTTCGGGCGGTGCTCGGCGGTCGTCGTCGCCGGTCTACTAGCCGCCACCAATCCCTTTTTACTGCCTGTTCGGGCGGTGCTCGGCGGCCGCCACCGAATTTTAGAAAAAGGCTGTAACATAAAATTGTGGAAAAAGTCAAGGGGTCTGAATTCTTTCCGAATATACTGTATATTAAGCCTTTCTGAACTTTTCATTTTATGCTGACAATTTAGGCCCTAGAGGTTGGCCAAATTAAAGTTTAACCCTCAAACTATAACAACATATTTGACATACATGGTTAACTAACTGGGGTCATTCTCCCCCAATCATAAACTGTTGGAAAAAGCAACAATCATATCAAAATATTAACTTAATTCTGATCAAAACATTATTAGATATGTAAATGTTATCTGAAATAAGAAATGACCAAAACAAACTTATTTTAGCAAGATTACAGTTCATTTGCATATTATGTCAAACAGGCAATTCCACAATAACAGAATTGGGCTGATACTCAGATTTTTCACTTAAAATGTATGCCAAACAAAAAAACAACTTTGAATTCAAAGCTTAGAGTCGATTAACACAGCCATGCATCCATCTAATTTAAATAATTTAATAAAATAATAAAGTTGTTGCATGGGCTGCGTCTCAATCCACCACACTTGCATGCTATGTCGGCCTTCCATATCTGCGGTGAAAAGTGACAGAGCTAGGGCGCTGTTCGTCAGACCAGAAGACATCATGAAAATCTGTCTTTTCAAGAAAACGTCTGTAGCGTCTGAACGGTTTAGGCATAAACTCCAAATGGTTAAGTTTAGTGTTCAGGTTTGGGAGAGGCTTAAAACAAAAATCTCAAAAACAACTTTATCGTTAGATTCAAACTTGCAACCTTTGGAATCAGAGGAAAATGGTTATGTTTAAGTTCAGGCATTAACTCTGAATAGTTAAGGTAAGGGTTAAGGTTAGGGATAGGCTTAAAACTAGATTCGCAAAAAACACTTTCTATTGCTGGATTTGAACTTTATATTGCTGGAATCAGAGGCAAACACTTACAACATCCACCATCCTAATCCACAGCACCACAGCACAATCCACAGTAAAATCTAAACCTACTTCAAGATAACAGCGCTCACTGTTACCCCTAGTGGCTGGTTTCCATATAATCTCCAGACATCCTCAGACATGGATGGACGTTGAATACTGTCTTTATTATGGTTGACCTGGCTGTACAAATTAATGACTCTCATGGATATGGTGTTTGGCTCTAAGACCCCCACGGGACTCATCCAAAGTTGGTACCGCTGATGTGCCAACTTCTGTCTGTAGTGTCCAAACCATTCATCATTTCAAACCTTAATATTTTATTTCTTGACTGTATGTTTTGCCATTAGTGAATGTGTTATTCAATGTGTTTCTAATAGGCTATGGCAATAAAGGGCAAATTCTAAATTGTATTAAATATTTATTTATTTATTTTCTATTGATACCTACATGGTTCCTAAAATACTAAATCAAATAGCTAAATGGTCTATGGTATGACCATCTTAAAACAATTACATATGTTAACAACTCTATGCACAATAACTGCTTCTTAAAACAATTACATATGTTTACAACTCTATGCAAAATAACTGCTTCTTAAAACAATTACATATGTTTACAACTCTACGCACAAAACTTATTCTTAAAACAATTACATATGTTTACAACTCTATGCACAAGAACTGCTTCTTAAAACAATTACATATGTTTACAACTCTATGCACAAGAACTGCATCTTAAAACAATTATATATGTTTACAGCTCTATGCACAAGAGCTGATTCTTAAAACAATTACATATGTTTACAACTCTATGCACAATAACTGCTTCTTAAAACAATTACACATGTTTACAACTCTATGCACAATAACTGCTTCTTAAAACAATTACATGTGTACAGCTCTATGCACAAGAACTGCTTCTTAAAACAATGACATATGTTTACAACTCTATGCACAAGAACTGATCCTTAAAACAATTACATATGTTTACAACTCTATGCACAAGAACTGCTTATAACAATTTACACTGAACATTTTAGAAAAACACATTTACTGGAAGAACTATGCAAATGCAATGTTTGGCAACAGAATTTTGGGAAAATCTCCCTCAGTTTTTTTATGTGACCACATTTCCCAGAAACTCTTAAATATCTGCTCCGAATTAAGATGAACTTTAACTGTCCTTATTCATGTTAACATATAAGAACTGTGGAAATCTACTGTGAGAAAGGGGGGGGGTACAGAAAGTATACATTCTGTCAGAACATGTTATTGTTAAATCTCATGTATCCTATGGAGAAGAGAAGGGCAACGGTCTGGGAGGAGTGAGGAATGTGAGCCGAGGTCAGATCAGATGAAGTGAAAACGAACTGTCACAACTAAAAGTCCTGCCTAGCAATAAAGATGTATTGGCTGTCCAGATGTGCAAGGAGGAGACTCTGTATAGAAGGAGGGTATAAATACATGTGCTTGTCTAACCATGTCTTTGTCTTTTCAGCTGTTTGACCCAGTGGGTGAAGAAACTTGGTTTGAGCTTTGACCAGTTGTCATTTAGGTTCTGACAAAGAGAGTGACAAACGAACAGTGTGCTTAACTCTTGCATGCTCTAGTGTGTACTGAACTCTGCTCTATTGTACAGGATTGTAGTGAACTTTTTTTTAAACTTTACTTTCAGACTTTTGGTATAGTTGTCATCTAAATGTGTTATCACTGCACTTTCAGTGATTTAAAAGCACAACAAAGTTATTATGGAAATACAATGTCAGATAATTTGTATATTATACAAACGTGTGTTATCACTGTGATTAATCTAATAGCACAACCAAATGACCTGGATTGTAGTTCAAATAACATTACAAATACATAGTGCAAATGATCAATGCTATTCTGCACACATACAGTGGGGCAAAAAAAGTATTTAGTCAGCCACCAATTGTGCAAGTTCTCCCACTTAAAAAGATGAGAGAGGCCTGTAATTTTCATCATAGGTACACTTCAACTATGACAGACAAAATGAGAAAAAGAATCCAGAAAATCACATTGTAGGATTTTTTATGAATTAATTTGCAAATTATGGTGGAAAATAAGTATTTGGTCACCTACAAACAAGCAAGATTTATGGCTCTCACAGACCTGTAACTTCTTCTTTAAGAGGCTCCTCTGTCCTCCACTCGTTACCTGTATTAATGGCACCTGTTTGAACTTGTTATCAGTATAAAAGACACCTGTCCACAACCTCAAACAGTCACACTCCAAACTCCACTATGAACAAGACCAAAGAGCTGTCAAAGGACACCAGAAACAAAATTGTAAACCTGCACCAGGCTGGGAAGACTGAATCTGCAATAGGTAAGCAGCTTGGTTTGAAGAAATCTACTGTGGGAGCAATTATTAGGAAATGGAAGACATACAAGACCACTGATTTTCTCCCTCGATCTGGGGCTCCACGCAAGATCTCTCCCCGTGGGGTCAAAATGATCACAAGAACGGTGAGCATAAATCCCAGAACCACACGGGGGGACCTAGTGAATGACCTGCAGAGAGCTGGGAGCAAATTAACAAAGCCTACCATCAGTAACACACTATGCCGCCAGGGACTCAAATCCTGCAGTGCCAGACGTGTCCCCCTGCTTAAGCCAGTATATGTCCAGGCCCGTCTGAAGTTTGCTAGAGAGCATTTGGATGATCCAGAAGAAGATTGGGAGAATGTCATATGGTTAGATGAAACCAAAATATAACTTTTTGGAAAAAACTCAACTTGTCGTGTTTGGAGGACAAAGAATGCTGAGTTGCATCCAAAGAACACCATACCTACTGTGAAGCATGGGTGTGGAAACATCATGCTTTGGGGCTGTTTTTCTGCAAAGGAACCAGGACGACTGATCCGTGTAAAGGAAAGAATGATTGGGGCCATGTATCATGAGATTTTGAGTGAAAACCTCCTTCCATCAGCAAGGGCATTGAAGATGAAACGTGGCTGGGTCTTTCAGCATGACAATGATCCCAAACACACCGCCCGGGCAACAAAGTAGTGGCTTTTTAAGCAGCATTTCAAGGTCCTGGAGTGGCCTAGCCCATAGAAAATGGAGGGAGTTGAAAGTCCTTGTTGCCCAGCAACAACCCCAAAACATCACTGCTCTAGAGGAGATCTGCATGGAGGAATGGGCCAAAATACCAGCAACAGTGTGTGAAAACCTTGTGAAGACTTACAGAAAACATTTGACCTCTGTCATTGCCAACAAAGGGTATATAACAAAGTAATGAGATAAACTTTTATTATTGACCAAATACTTATTTTCCACCATAATTTGCAAATAAATTAATTAAAAATCCTACAATGTGATTTTCAGGATTTTTTTTCTCATTTTGTCTGTCATAGTTCAAGTGTAGCTATGATGAAAATTACAGGCCTCTCTCATCTTTTTAAGTGGGAGAACTTGCACAATTGGTGGCTGACTAAATACTTTTTTGCCCCACTGTACTTATGTTGTGAAGATCTCCACAGACCTGCGACCTTTGCATGCCATCTTGAAAATGCTTGCATTCTATAATTACACAAGATAATCTTTATAGTTAGGCTTCAGTAGGCTAACCTCAAGATATGGCCATGGATGTGTTAGTCATTTTAATGTTGAATAAATGCTGCTAGGCCTACCGTGACAACGCAACGAAATATGAACATTTAAAGGATATCTAATGCTTGGATAGTTTCATTTGAGTAACGGTCTTAATGCTGTTCTTTAACTTTTATTTTAGGTTTATTTGGTGACATGATTCCAACACGTAAATTGATAACTTGTCGACAAGTTAATAAGCTATAAACTGCATTGCTGAAGTGATAATGGCCAAGAAGCCGGTGTTTGGAGGATATATTGGCACAGGTGTTGTTAGGCCAGAGACGAAGTCAGGGGCTGGCAAACAGTGCCAATATATCCTCCAAACACCAGCTTTGAGGGTATTATCAATTTTATACAGTGAGTATTTAATTAATTTCATGATATTTTCATTAAAAATATATATTTTGATGAATTTATTCGTACTATTTCATCCTTTCACAAGATATACAGTTGAAGTCAGAAGTTTACATACACCTTAGCCAACTACATTTAAACTTAGTTTTTCACAATTCCTGACATTTAATCCTAGTAAAAATGTCCTGTTTTAGGTCAGTTAGGATCTTTTAGGGCTAAGCGTCCCGCTAGTGGGACACCTTCCGGTGAAACTGGAGGGCGCGCAATTCAAATAAATATTCCTAACAATTGTGGATATTAAACATTTAGATACATATACGGATGAAGTCAGAAGTTTGCATACAGTTTTGGCAAGTCGGTTAGGACATCTACTTTGTGTATGACACAAGTCATTTGTCCAACAATTGTTTACAGACAGATTATTTCACTTATAACTCACTGTATCACAATTCCAGGGGGTCAGAAGTTTACATACACTAAGTGGACTGTGCCTTTAAACAGCTTGGAAAAATCCAGAAAATGATTTAATGCGTTTAGAAGCTTCTGAAAGGCTAATTGACATCATTTGAGTCAATTGGAGGTGTACCTGTGGATGTATTCCAAGGCTTACCTTCAAACTCAGTGCCTCTTTGCTTGACATCATGGGAAAATCAAAAGAAATCAGCCAAGACCTCAGAAAACAAATGGTAGACCTCCACAAGTCTGGATAATCCTTGGGAGCAATTTCCAAACACCTGAAGGTACCACGTTCATCTGTACAAACAATAGTACGCAAGTATAAACACCGTGGGACCATGCAACCGTCATTCCGCTCAGGAAGGAGACGCGTTCTGTCTCCTAGAGATGAACGCACTGGGGTGATTTTTGGGTGTTGATGGTGCTGCAGTGTTCTCTTTGTTTTCGGCCAAGATATTGCTCCAGCGTTTTCTGTCTGTCAGTGAGGAATGCCAGTAGCTATGGAGCGAACCTTCGCACCGATGCCCACTCACTGACAATCTCCCTCGCTTCTAAACCAGCATTGGCCAGTTTCTGGACTGATGCTGTGATTTGTGTATGTAGTGCTGCCAGATAGTTCACGCCCATCGGCTCTGACGTGTACCAGATCGAGTCGCCGATACACTCTCCTCTCCTTGAGTGGAGATAAAATGCAAGGGCGTTCTCCGGTCATTTCAATAGATATTTCTTCAGTGGTTCCATCAGGCATACTGAGTTCCCTGGCTGCTCGAACATAAATCCCCTCTTGGACTCCCTGCCCCTCTCCCTTGGGTTCAGATGATTCTTTGTGGCCTCGTTATATGCGAGAGTGGGGTATTAGAGAGAGAATGCGTTATAATATTTTTTTCTCCAGGAGCCTAATTGTGTGTGCAATTTAGAAATAACACAAACTATGAACAAAATATATTAGACCATTCTCGTCTGTTTGACAAGGAATGAGTTGGGCTTTAGTTGTCTCTTCCCCTCTTTTGCTCTTCAATGCAAATGTAACTGGAGGTCGAGCCTGGGAGTTTTGGAGCTGGGCCTTATGGGTCATATATTTTCCTTGCCACCTAAGCTGTTTGATGTTGCCCAGAAATACAGTACATGATTGGAGTTGGTAAATTCAGTGTCCTTCATAAAGATACCAGCTGCGATCAATGGGTGGGTCATTTAAGAAGTGGTTGAGTCCACTCCAGAGTGCCAGGTATTGCTCTCCCTTCCCATAAAACTGTTGGAGAAGGACGTTAAACTCTTCATTGGTGACCGTTTGGAAGTCAACAACTTTTTTTTCTTCTCTGCTGCCCTGCTAGATAGCTTCATGTAGCCTAGGCAGCCGATAGTGCAGAACTAGCATCCACTATCGTCTAGGATATTGGTCACCAACCGGTCGATCGTAAAGGCATTCCTAGTAGATCACCAAACATTTCTGTAGAAAATACAACAAAGGCTTGCGCTCTATTTTTCTAGTCAGGATCGAGGGAAAGATAAACGGAGAAAAGAACAGAGAGATCCTTGATGAAAACCAGCTTCAGAGCACTCGGGACCTCAGACTGGGGGTGAATTGTTCACTATCCAACAGGGCAACAACCCTAAGCACACAGTCAAGACAACACAGGAGTGACTTAGGGACAAGTCTCAGAATGTCCTTGAGTGGCCCAGACAGAGACCTGACTTGATCGGACATCTCTGGAGAGACCTGAAAACAGCTGTGCACCGACTCTCCCCGTTCAACCTGACAGAGCTTGAGAGGATCTGCAGAGGAGAATGAGAGAAACTCCCCAAATACAGGTGTGCCAAGCTTGTAGCGTCATACCCAAGAAGACTTGAAGCTGTAATTGCTGCTACAAGTGCTTCAACTATGTACTAAGTAAAGGGTCTGAATACTTATGGAAATGTGATATTTCAGTTTATTTTTTTATGAATTAGAAGGAAAAAAAATCTAAAAAAGTTTGCTTTGTCTTCCTGGGGAATTGTTTGAGGATTGATGAGAACAAAATATGTTTAATCAATTTTAGAACAAGGCTGTAACCTAACAAAATGTGGAAACAGTCAAGGGGTCTGAATACTTTCTGAATGCACTGTATGTAGCTTGTTTCTGCATTACAGTTCTACCAAGTATTTATAGCACTGGCAGACTTTTATGAGCTGTTTTGACTGCAATTAAGCATGTATCAGAAAGTATTCACACCCCTTGACTTTTTCCACATTTTGTTCTGTTACAAGGTGGAATTAAAATCGATTTAATTGTCATTTCTGTCAACAATCTGCACAACATAAAGTTGAAGAAAAATGTATTTAACATTTTTTTTTTTAATTAAACTCATCTGTCTTGATTACATAAATATTTTACCCCCTGAGTCAATAGATGTGAGAATCAAATTTGGCAGTGATTACAGCTGTGATTCTTTCTGAGTAAGTCCCTAAGAGCTTTGCACACCTGGATTGGACAATATTTGCACATTATTATTCTTAAAATTCTTCAAGCTCTGTAAAGTTGATCAGTGTTAGACAGACATGTTCAAGTCTTGCCATAGATTTTGAAGATGATTTAAGTCTAAACTGTGATTAGGCTACTCGGGAACATTGACTCTTGTCTTGGTAAGCAACTCCAGTGTATTTTGGCCTTGGGTTCTAGGTTATTGTCCTGCTGAAAGGTGAATTTGTCTCCCAGTGTCTGTTGGAAAGCAGACTAAAACAGGATTTCCTCCAGGATTTTGCCTGTGCTTAGCTCTATTCCGTTTATTTTTATCCTGAAAAAAAGCACACCCATAACATGATGCAGCTTGAAAATATGTATTAAAGCCACACCGGCAATCAGGAGTCATGACCACAGTAAAATGCCACATTACCGTTGAGTCACTGTAACTATGCTCCTCCTCCGAACTCTGCTCTGATGCCTCTG
Organism: Oncorhynchus clarkii lewisi; assembly: GCF_045791955.1. Taxonomy (NCBI): domain Eukaryota; kingdom Metazoa; phylum Chordata; class Actinopteri; order Salmoniformes; family Salmonidae; genus Oncorhynchus; species Oncorhynchus clarkii. The sequence goes on from NC_092166.1 coordinate 37,995,029, forward strand.
TCGGTCCTTAGTAGCCTACCAAACTTGCTAATGGCCAGTCGTTAATGGCCGGTACTCAGATCTCTATTGTCCCTCTAATCACTCAGACATCAATGCAAATGCAATTGAAAATCAAATCAAACACTTCATGCCCCAGCTTTCAGAGTTTGAGTGGAATGGGTTCACCTGTTGTGCAGCGAGATCCAACTCCTCATAGCTGATTGATGCATGGAATTAAAAAAGTGTTCCTTTTGCAATTGTATGAGAAAACAGTTGTCACATTCGTCATAAGGCTCGGACCAAGGCGCAGCGTGGTATGCGTACATTCTCTTTTTTAATGAATGAACAAAAACAACAAACAACCAAATGAAACGTGAAGCTAATCAAACTAGTGCTGACAGGCAACTAAACATAGACAAGATCCCACAAAACACAAAGGGGAAATGGCTGCCTAAATATGGGCATCTATGGTGATGATGGATGACGCAGTGCGTCGGGGGTGGTTCCGAGAACTTAATTCTCTTGACAATTGATCCTTTGAACCTGATACCTAATACCTGTCCCTGCCGTCCGAAGGTACCACGCCGAAATACCGTGCACGGGCGGGTCATTGACCTGGAAATTAAAGACCTGTCCCCTGGCATTGGGGTTCCATAACAGGCCGGTATATACCTAAGGTCGGGAGAGACGGTGACGGGATCCAACCTACATTGCTTTTCCCAGTCTACAAGACAGGTCAGTAAATCTTTATTTACGAATTTGGGGGGAATGATTTAAGATTTGATGTTCTAAAATGCTTAGAATGAATCAATAATAAGTGCTTAAGTATTCCAAACAGATTCACACAGGAATTCTACTTTGTAGACAGGCAAGCAGGTCCGCGATGACCTGAGGTAAGGTGCACTACCATAAGTAAAACTAAACTTCATAACAGAGGTCAGAATACCCGAGATTAAGCAGGAATACTAAATGCATGTTGTTAGATAGGACGGTAATCTTGTACAAATAATAACTAACAGGATAATGAACCTATTCGACACATGGAAAGTGTCCAAAAAGGAGGAGAGGGAAGCCTAATATAGTGAGTTAGTTACGAGATATTAACTTTAAATGTCCTATGACGCAACATGAAATAGGAGGTTAACTAGGGATTTACGACCCCTGGGTAATAGCTTATAGTTGTCCGGGTGAGACCTAATGTCCGATCGACATTCAACTCTATAGATAAAGTTTCCAGAAAGGAGAAACACATTAAACATCAAATACACATAGAGTGTGTAAATATACCATAGAACAGAACTATAGATACACATAGGTTAAAGAGATACACATAGATTGTGAGCATTAAAGAGACACACACATAGTCAGGCAGGAGAGCAACTATAGTGACTAGGTAACGGTAAACAGCACATACATAGATCATAGAAATACATACACCTAGATTGTAAACATATACTGAGGAACATAACTACAGTAATTGGATAGCGGTAGAAAAGAACACACACATAGAAGGTAAAAAGCACATACACATAGAAGAAGATGAGACAGAAAAAGGATTGGACGGCTGTAAAAGGAAAAGGGGAACCCCAGGCCATGGGGTAGCAGTTGTTTTACAGTGGGCTGAGCAAAGAGAAAGAAAAGGGAAGTAAAAAATACGGAAGATGTAAGTGGCATGCAGCAGGATGAGGAAAGGATAGGGCTAGCTGCCCTAGGGAAGTCAGGAAAGATTTAACCGAACTAGGACAGGATTTAGCAAACGTATTGAGGAAGTGAATAGAGGTAGAGAAAGGGAGAAAGTCGAGAAAGGTGTATAGAGACAGTCAAAAGAAAGGTAGTCAAGGGAAACAGCAGGTCGAGGGTTAAATACCGGGCTGTCTGAATCCCGGGAAAGAAGGTTACAAGATAAGGGGACATACAGAGAAAACGAGAGAGAGAGAGTAAGGAGGATCCTCGCTGGGAAAAATTAGGGCTATTTTTGTCTCAATCATTTCAATAGCGTTGGTGGTTCAGCGGTAAAAATGTTGCATACAACTCGGAAGACTCGGGTTCGTATCTCAGCCTTGGCACCGATAGACAAAAATGCATTTTGATTATAATTAATATACTGATATGTTTTGCTACGGTTAGTTAGTGTTTGTTTAGGATATAAACTGAACGTAATTCAAATACTGATGTGTTTTGCCGGGAGAGATACGGTTAGTTAGTGTTTGTTTAGGATATAAACTGAACGTTTTAATAGCTTGTTTAGGTTAAATTGAAAGACCAATCCATTCTAAATAATAGCGGGGCGATTTCGATGGAATACGTTGTCTTGCCTAAATGGTCCGCTGGAATAACGTATTGGGAATGGAGTCGTATTTAAAATACTGAATCATAGGAGGGACATTTACCTAAACCTACTGAATTCTAAATCATAACTAAGAGACAATTACGATAGAGTTGTGCCCATCGAAATGTCATTATTCTTATGGATTGACTGACATACGTTATAAATTTAGCGAAGTACATGGTACGTTTAACTGTTGTAACTACCCATCCCGGATCCGGGAGCGTAATCATCATCTGACACTAATTAGCATAACGCAACAGAAATAAATATTACTAGAAAATATTCAGATTCATGAAATCACAAGTGAAATATATTGAAACACAGCTTAGCCTTTTGTTAATCACCCTGTCATCTTAGATTTTGAAAATATGCTTTACAGACAAAGCAAGACAAGCATTTGTGTAAGTTTTTCGATAGCCTAGCATAGCATTTTGCCTAGCTAGCAGCAGGCAACCTAGTCACGAAAATCAGAAAAGCAATCAAATTAAATAGTTTACCTTTGATGAGCTGTTTTCACTCACAAGACTCCCAGTTAGATAGCAAATGTTCCTTTTTTCCAAAAATATTATTTTTGTAGACGAAATAGCTCCGTTTGTTCTTCACGTTTGGCTGAGAAATCGACCGGAAATTGCGGTCACGAAAACTCCGAAAAATATTCAAAATTAGCTCCATAATATCAACAGAAACATGGCAAACGTTGTTTATAATCAATACTCAAGGTGTTTTTCAAATATCTATTCGATAATATATCCACCGGGACAATTGGCTTTTCAGTAGGACCGAGAGGAAAATTGGCTACTTCTGTCTTTTACGCAAGAATCACTCTGAGAGCCATCAGGTGACCACTTACGCAATATAGTCGCTTATGCTCATTCTTCAACATAAATGCGTGAAACTACGTCAAAATGCTGTAGACACCTTGGGGAATACGTAGAAAAAGGACTCTGGTTGATAGCCCGTTCACTGCTCAATAGGGACGCATCGGAATGCAGAGCTTTCAAAACATGAGTCACTTCCGGATTGGTTTTTCTCAGGCTTTCGCCTGCAATATCAGTTCTGTTATACTCACAGACAATATTTTTACAGTTTTGGAAACTTTAGAGTGTTTTCTATCATAAGCTGTCAATTATATGCATATTCTAGCATCTTGTCCTGACAAAATAGCCCGTTTACATTGGGAACGTTACTTTTCTAAAAATGAAAATACTGCCCCCTAGTTACAAGAAGTTACATTTTGGAGTAGAGAAAGTTGGAAAGTTTGATTTTACTTTTACGATAGAATTAAAGCAGAACTCAATCCGAGTAGGGGGTATATCTTTGCCTTGAGGTTGAATTGTTGCGTGATAACGTAAAACTGCGTCATTACGTTGATTACAATAACGTTACTCAAATTGATTTGACAGTTGTTCAGGTACAGACTCCCACTCTTTTCTGTACTTCTGGCAGTACAATTTTGATTGAGAGATGTTGATTGATGTTGTAAGTTCTATTCAAGATCCAACATTTGTGATTAATTGGGTTTGGCTTGTCGAACCCGTACTGCTGCTGCAGTCATCCAACAGTGATTTGCACTTCGCTGAAGTTGCTGCGGCCTGGGCACGGGCTGAGCGCCTGTTGCTGACATCACTCACAAGGCACTTTTTCAGCCAGGTTGTGACTGAGGTTGACAGAGAAAATTGTTTGTGTCATTTAGAGGGAAAATGCGTGCATTATAGCTTTGAGTCACTTTTCAAAAGTTGCTCAAAGTTCCAAATACATTTTTAACAGTAGCTAAATTTGTCAAGTTAGTCTGAAAAGACGCTAAATTTAGCAACAAAATTGCTAGGTGGGCTTCACATGAATTCTTTACATAAAGGGTACTTTAATTGGTCTAATATAGTATGGAACACGACTGTAAAAGGGTGGTCTGATCAACCTCACGGGAGGGCCATTTGGATAATGAATTTGATGTAATTTGTGATACTGATATTAAGGTAAATTGAGTAACTGATAATTACGAACGAGTTTATAGTTCCTTGACATAGTTGTAATTTGAACCAATGAAAAGAAAGAAATGGCATAGCCCTGGATTAATGGTAGATTTATGTTAAGTATTTAGAACCTAATCCAGGCCAACAGGACAGGAATATATGACATCTGTGGTGATTCAGGATTATTGATAGGTTCGAAATAACCTTAATCAACCTATGTAAGGACTTTAGAGATTGCAACCATAGACATATTTTTTATAAAAATCCATGAGTTCAGGTAATGCCAAACAGTGAGACACTTAGTCAATATTTGGAAACAACACATATTTGTTACTGACTGTTATGAGAAAGAGATACAGACAGTTAGGAGAAAGGGCCGACGAAGGAGCCCTCCCCGCACTGCTGAGACCTTGATGGTTTGAGAGCAGAGAGGAGAGGGTGGAGAAGGGGGGCCAGGAAATTAGCAAGATAGGAGTGACACAGAATGGGTAGATAACAGTTACTGAGTGGAGTAAAAACGGGAATGAAAGCTTAGTTGGTTTCAGGAACTAAGGTGTTAAATATTCAAATGTTGGAACTGGGTTGCACAGTTTGAACCCCTGCTGTGTCTGGCTCCATACCCACCCCGCCCAGCCATCTAGATGTATGAAAGTTAGTGTATAAGCTAATGATCCATCATGTATGTCATTCCTGGGAGTATGTAAACAATCAAAGTTTATTTGTCACGTGCGCTGAATACAACAGGTGTAAACCTTACAGTGAAATGCTTACTTGCCATAATGATGTATTACCATATCGTTTTTGTATGTTCTCTATAGTTATGTACTTAAAAATGTATCAATTGACCAATTCAGCACATTTGGGAAGACTTGATACAAAATATTGTCCAGCATTGCAATGCTTCACTAGATCAATTTGGAACTTGCACACACACTGCTGCCTTCTGGTGGCCAAAATCCAAATTGCGCCTAATCTGCAATATTATATTATGGCCTTTCTAATATGATGGAACAAATTAATGTATAGAAAACACATGTGTTTTGTTTGTATTCTCTTTTACCAGATCTAATGTGTTATATTCTCCTACATGAATTTCACATTTCCACAAACTTCAAAGTGTTTCCTTTCAAATGCTTGCTTCAGGTCCTGAGCTACAGGCAGTTACATTTGGGCATGTAATTTTAGGCCAATTTTAAAGGAGGTGGTTAAAGAGATTGTTCATCCAAACGACATGTTTGTGTGAGATGATGTTACCTTGTAGGCCAGTGGCATCCACGATAATGCATTGTTTAGGCCTACCTTTCCTACAGGCAGTAATTAGCATGATTTAGCATCGTCCTAAAAAAATCAATGCAATTCAATATCCGATGTTAGCAAAGATGAAATTTTCTAACAAAACTCCAAACTAACTTCGGTAGCATCAAAACCTGAGAAGAACCTGTACATCTTTTCCTGCAACAATTTTGTATGTTTGCAATAATATCTGCATTTCCAATATTTCCTGTGTATCCCCATCAAGCTACAGGTGGGTTTGTTCACAGCTGGTAATCAATTGGCATCTCAGACAATTGAATACAATACAACTTTACTGGCTATGTTACAAAAACAAATGTGGTGAGACCAGCAATTATTTTGACAGTATCCGTACAAACTCAACCAACTACCGAACTTAGTTTTAGTTTTAAATATTTTTTTGAGGGAGTTGAAATTTGTGTTGTAGCTTTAGAGATCACAATATTGTATCTGTCCCATTGTGGTGTCTGTGTGTGGGCCATTGAGGTCATCTCCATTTTGAAGTAGTCCATTTTCTTCTACTACTTCTATGTGTTGGTATACAAACTGAAAGGGTACATACTGCCACCTGCAGTCTGTTGTTTGAACAGGTATAAAGCCAAGGTTGGCGATTTACACCTGTCATAAACACTATAAACATTATGAACACTCCTTAAACTAAAATAGTTTGATCACAAAACTGCCTTATTCCTATGTGCTTGCTGCACTCAGACAACCATAGTGTAATGAGTGATTCTGAACAGAAGGTGACAGTGTTTTCATCTCATACTAGGATCTGGTCAGTGGAAGTGGAGCTTCAGCAGGCCTGGAGTGATGGGATAGGAGACTTGTAGAGGATAAATCAATCAACAATTTGATTGAAATGCTTTGTATCAAGTACATGTACCTTCAAGCCCGACTTAAATCCCCAAAGACCAAGCAAAGGTGACCAGGTAACAGATCTTGAAACCACAAAGTAGAAAACAATTATGGGATTGGGATCTGCTAATGGTGAGCTTTTTAGTTTTACTGCTATGGATGCCGGGCTTACCATCTGTTACTTTAAGCTGCTGGTATGTTTTAGTCAACTCTCTTAGAAAGCATGAATGACAAACATGGATAGTCTATTTGAGATGGCACTTTCACAATGCTTCTGTTACTTAGATTGATATGTGTTTCTTTATATAAATCATTATGTCCCTGTAATAAATGTTTGGGAAAAGCTATTTATTGTGATGATGCAACAAAGTTATCTGAATATATTACAGAAATCCAACATTTCCCCGTCGCCCCTGTCCATGAGTGCATTTGGTGTTGATACTGTTAATGTGCATGCTGAACCACCCGCCTTGGGCCTCCCTTCCTCCGATAAGCCCTGATTCTGGAGCCCGGCCAGGTTACGCAATTAATAGGCTGCTACCCACAGGGCTCTGTCTCTTTCTCGCTCTTTCTCCCTCCCCTTCTTTTTTCTGGGCTGAAGTGCACGTCACTGGAGCTGTCCATGGTCCTGAAAAAGCCACTCGTCTTTCATTGTGAAAAATGTACTGTACGAGTGTTGTTTTTCTTCTGCCAGCTTGCATGGGCCTCATGTAAGCTGTTGTTGGGTATTCATTGTGGACCACTGGGCGATATACCTACAGAGATATATTGTCAAATATAGCCTACTACACAATGTGTTTGTAGTATTCAATTGTAGGCTAGTTGGCTTTGAGTTTAGACAAACAATTTGAGTTTAGACAAACAATGCACAGATCAACCAGTAAGAATCAGCCTCTATCTAAATGTTACTATCTTCATATCTGGATCTGAACTTTACACATATGGAGTTGAATTGTACGCCCATAAAATGCATCAGTATGTGAATTGGAACACTTCACCTGCAGAGTTTTTGAGGAGTTGGATTTGCATAACATTGTGATCCTACAAACTTTCGATATTTTTAAATAAAATGTAGCCTACACTGTAAAACCTTTCCTGTTGTTTTTACGGTTACTTACAGGCTTCCGGTTGTCTGTAATTACCTAAAATAAAGGTACCATATGTTACCATATTTTACAGTATACTGTTACTGTAATCTTTTTTATCATTGTAAAACTTACAGGCAACTGGCTGCATGTAAATTACCATAAAACAACAGTATAGTGCACTACTGTAATCCATAATGGCTCTCAATCCTGTCCATCAGAATGGTTTGAAAAAGTTGCCAGTTGCCATTCCCACAATGCTGTGTGGTTACAGGAATGTACTGTTAAACAAAAGTTTATTTGGAATTTAGAGTATTATTTAGTGTTTAGGCCTAAAATCCTCCAGAGTGCATTGCCCTTTATTGCAATCTACTGTAGATAATTAATATAGTACTTTAGTGGTAGTTTTACAGTATAGCCTATTACTGTCAAAACAACAAGAAAGTGTTAGTCATAGTCTATTTGCTGCCCTCCTAAAGTAGCCTAATGGTGCAGTTTCAAACATCTAAGGATTGTCTTCGCTCTGGGTATATGGGTGTTTTATGGGGACAACGAAAGTATGCCCACCACAATTGTCAAACATAGACTAACTCAAAATTATAGGCAAAAGCTTTTGTGTACATTTGTCTTGCAATTATCATTATTCTGATCGAAATTAGGATCATACCAGCGTTCTGCCCTATAGTAATTAAAACGCCCCCCTGATTGGTCAGATAGATTATCCCAACGGGCCTCGCGTTCCTACTAACGCGCGAGTGGGATGGAGCGCGAGTCACAGTCTGCCCAGGGCGAGGGCAAGAAGCACACAAGGACCCGTCAAGGAGGCCACCGCTCCAGTCTCTCACCCAGGCCACTATTTACGTGCGTTTAATGTCGCTTCGTAAAACACACAATTACAGAAGCGTTTTAAACGTATATGCGCGCAGGGGGAACGTTAAGTGGGGCTGAATACAGTCCATTCACTGCAACTGTTCTGAAGAGCCACAAAGAAAGTGTGTTGAGAAGGACTCGAGTAGTGTGCGAACCCTCTCCACAAAAAAATACCGACACGGAGGAAGAGGATAAATTAAGTTTCGACCGAACTGCATTTTGTATTAGTCGTTATTGTGGAAGAGAAAATGAATGCCGGAGAAGAGAATCTGCTGAAGTCCATCAGCAACGACACTTTACTGGACCTGACGCAGCGATACGGCCAGTCCGCCTTCGGCTTTGGACCTGACCACATTACTGGAAGTCCTGGAGGGCGGTATCCTCTCACACCGGCCGCAGACTTCCTCTCGGGTCAGACGGGCAAGTCCAACGAAAGTGGCGGGGAGCAGACCAGTGATGACGATGACGACCGTTTCGACCCTCTGGACCCCCGGAAGAGGGGTTCCGCATTCGACGATGACAAACACGGGGGTCCTCTTTCCAAGAAGCCCAAAGAGCAGCGGTCTCTGCGCCTGAGCATCAATGCGCGCGAGAGGAGACGGATGCACGACCTGAACGACGCACTGGACGGCCTCCGTTCTGTGATCCCGTATGCGCACAGCCCGTCAGTGAGGAAACTCTCCAAAATAGCCACTCTCCTCCTGGCAAAGAACTACATCCTCATGCAGGCTCAGGCTCTGGAGGAGATGAGGCGGCTGGTGGCTTATCTGAACCAGGGACAGAGCATCACCTCGCCCATCCCCACCCCCATTGCACCATTTGGACAGGCTGCCGTATACCCCTTCACGGGCTCGGCACTCGCCACCTGCGCGGAGAAATACTCGGGGACACCTGCAAGTCTCTTTAAGCAACATAACGACAAGCCTTGTTAACGTTTTATTTGTATAGCCTATACCTGAACTTCACCCACTTGTATCCAAGTCTAATGCGTAAATCCTAAACGAAATAACTGCTGTGATGTTTCATCCAGATTAATACAAATAAAAAAAAAACATGAAAAACTACACTGGTGTTTAGTAAGGCTAGATTAGGGTTGGAGCTGGCAAATTGCTGTTTAAAAGTGTTTCTCTATACTCTCCTCAGAGTTAAAGGAATTGTATTGCTGTGGCAGTGTCTGACCATGTTTTAATTGACAGTTGACATGTTATGTGTGACTATAAAAACGGCACCCTTGCAAAAGTTTTGACTTATCTATTTCGTATTCTTGTGTAGTCTACAGACCTACTATGCAACATTCAGTGAAACAGAAAATAACGAGAGAGATGACAAGATTGCGTTCCAACTTCAATAGTTTTTTTTTTGCAGCACTGTCGTTTATGAATGCACTTTCCCTCATTTTAACAGACGCTATGTGAGGAAACACTAGTGTATGATATTTTTGGAAAATATGTATTGATGATTTTGGTTTTGTTATTGCACAATTCACATGATTGTACAATTGTGGAAAACTACTTGGATCAAAGTACTGTTATGTTATTCGTTTTCAAAACAACAGCCTTTACAGACAAAACAAATTGGTTGTGTTGCAACATGAATTTCATATATTGTTTATATGTCTTTATAAATAAAACATATCTATGCTCGAATATGATTCGTTTTTTTTCTTAAATTTAATTCCACACAATTTAACCATGCTCAAATCATGCTCAAAAATAAAAATGACACATTCATTCACTTAACTTGTTTATTTAATCATTTTTGTTATTAGAATTAGAATTGCCAATTTGTCACACATTCGTCAGTTTTAAGCCTACAATTTGTTAAAATTATTGTAGTTTACAGACGTCTGACTTTAGGCATCTCTCGCTCTAAAATTAGTTGAATTGATTGAATTCAATACGACCAAAACATAAATAAAATGATTGATTTCCAAATGAGTAACATAAATCAGTTTTATTAATATAATTTGTGTGTAGGCCTACTACACTAGGCTAGGCCTTTCTAAAATGATCGTATGAAAATCACAGCAATTAGCACTTAATCTCACTCATAGCCTTTCTAGACTCGATGACACTGACAAACCAATCCATCACTAATTTCTGCGCAATGTCTAGAATGAATGGGTCCTACAAAATGAGTTTGAAACATCGTTGAGTGCTCCGCTCTATTTCTTCCCCATTAGACACCCTTTGAAATGAAGAGCTACATTTATAACCCAGTAAACGCGCCGGTTCTGGCTGGTGGGGCCCGCTGGCGTGATAAGGGCTCGGTGGCGCTGAAGGGAAGGGCGCAAGTGCCGCCCGCGGCAACCAGGACCTGTCTCCCGGTATTTGGGTGATTGCAAGGCCTCCGCGAGCTTTCTCCAACTCGGTCCAGTAATATTAAGACGATTCCAGCTCCTGTCTCCCTCGACGTCTTAATTAGATGAACGGGGCAGTTTTGATTCGCAGGGCAGGCCATTGCACGGAAAACTTCAGTTCCGTCAAAAAATGAATAAGGTTTACAGAAAACCCTTTAACACCAAACTCCGTATCAACGATAAATAACTCCTCTGAAATTGATTACATTAATTTTGTTAAAATATTTATTCGAATTAAAAATAAATACATGTAATGCCTTTTTCACCAATATCAACGAGTTTCAAATGTAGGCAGTGTTATGATTATGTTCAGTAGTTATTATTCGAACCACAGTTTCATGGGATGTTTAAGGGATAATGCTACAGAACCCTGTGTTTGCAGGATATTTTGGCACGGTGATGACCCCAAAATGGTATATTTTCATTAAAAACTTAATTTTGATGTATTTATTCATACTATTTCAGCCTTCCACAAGATATAGTCTCCACACAAATATAGGGTTGCTAGAGACACGAACCAGTCGTTCAGTCTTGTGGTTCTGTATCTATGGACGCAACCCAGTCGTTCAGTCTTGTTGTTCTGTATCTATGGACGCGACCCAGTCGTTCAGTCTTTTTGTTCTGTGTCTATGGACCCGACCCAGTCGTTCAGTCTTGTTGTTCTGTATCTATGGACGCGTCCCAGTCGTTCAGTCTTGTTGTTCTGTATCTATGGACGCGACCCAGTCGTTCAGTTTTTTTGTTCTGTATCTATGGACGTGTCTCAGTCGTTCAGTCTTTTTGTTCTGAATCTATGGACGTGTCTCAGTCGTTCAGTCTTTTTGTTCTGTATCTATGGACGCGTCCCAGTCGTTCAGTCTTACTGTTTTGTATCTATGGACGTGTCTCAGTCGTTCAGTCTTTTTGTTCTGTATCTATGGACGTGTCTCAGTCGTTCAGTCTTTTTGTTCTGTATCTATGGACGCGACCCAGTCGTTCAGTCTTACTGTTTTGTATCTATGGACGTGTCTCAGTCGTTCAGTCTTTTTGTTCTGTATCTATGGACGCGACCCAGTCTTTCAGTCTTGTGGTTCTGTATCTATGGACGCGACCCAGTCGTTCAGTCTTGTTGTTCTGTATCTATGGACGCTTCCCAGTCGTTCAGTCTTACTGTTTTGTATCTATGGACGCGACCCAGTCATTCAGTCTTGTTGTTCTGTATCTATGGACGCGACCCAGTCGTTCAGTCTTTTTGTTCTGTATCTATGGACGCGTCTCAGTCGTTCAGTCTTGTTGTTTTGTATCTATGGACGCGTCCCAGTCGTTCAGTCTTTTTGTTCTGTATCTATGGACGCGTCTCAGTCGTTCAGTCTTTTTGTTCTGTATCTATGGACGTGTCTCAGTCGTTCAGTCTTTTTGTTCTGTATCTATGGACGTGTCTCAGTCGTTCAGTCTTTTTGTTCTGTATCTATGGACGCGTCTCAGTCGTTCAGTCTTGTTGTTTTGTATCTATGGACGCGTCCCAGTCGTTCAGTCTTTTTGTTCTGTATCTATGGACGCGTCTCAGTCGTTCAGTCTTTTTGTTCGGTATCTATGGACGTGTCTCAGTCGTTCAGTCTTTTTGTTCTGTATCTATGGACGCGTCCCAGTCGTTCAGTCTTACTGTTTTGTATCTATGGACGCAACCCAGTCGTTCAGTCTTGTGGTTCTGTATCTATGGACGCGACCCAGTCGTTCAGTCTTTTTGTTCTGTATCTATGGACGCGACCCAGTCGTTCAGTCTTGTTTTTCTGTATCTATGGACATGTCTCAGTCGTTCGTTCTAAATGTTCCATTGCCATACTGGCTGGCAACGGTCGTATCCCTTGTTTGCTAGCTAGACAATTATGGCTAATTTACAGTCACGTCAAAAAAATAACAGCAAAGTAGCTGCATTTGCATTTGTTTAAGCTGTTTTCTAGTGACAGTTATTTGGATACATCCATAACAATAAACTGATGAGGCGCTACTTCGCCTGGCACAGAAAATATGCTCACTTGTCAGGACACTGTTGTTCAGAGGAGCTAGCCAACAACACAGCTACAGTAACACAATCACTTCAAACTGAAGCTGGAATGACTGCAAATTATCTGTGTTTTGTTGTACCTTTTTTCAATTCAATTTTTTGTATATATCCATAAATATGATGCCAGTTGAATCATGCTTTCGACTGGCTGAGAAACGCTGCCTGTAAGACAGCAATTTTAATACAAATCTCTGCTGTTGAAAACTAAATGTCATTCTAAAAGAAATGTGAGATAATGTCTAGATGCTTTTATAGTGGAGATCAAGTTTATGAATTGCCTGGTTGGGCTGATGAGACAATGGATTGCGTAGTCAGATGGAACAGAGTAAATATGTATTTTAACATCATAGATTTAGCAGGTGGTAACTTGTGGAATAGACACCGACTGGAATGTGGTTTTAACCAATCAGCATTCAGAATTAGACCCACCCGTTTTATAAATAACTGTAACCACACCTGTCCTCAATGTAGGCCTACATTTAAGTGGAATAGTTTATGTAAATATCTATTTGTTTTTCACAATAGGCTACCTCTAAAGAAATGTTGGTCTGGGGAAAAAAAGGTGTGAGAAAGCTGCTTTTCAGTCAGAGTGAGGCATAACTTTACACTTTGCCACCTTTCACCCACTAGTCTGTCTGTGCGTAAAACCAGCCTATCCCTTAGCTGTGTCCAAGTGGGACACCAGGCTATGGATAACAAAGAAGATAGTGTGAACTTCATATAATATGAATAAGATCGGTCTACTCGTTAGTCACTCAATCATTCCGTCTCTCTGTCAGTCTGCCAGTCGCTAAGGGTATTGCCCCAGTCACTCTCTCTCACAGTTCAGATGGACGTCATAACAGCATCCCACCCCAGCATCTCAAATTGGCGTTCTGATGACATATGACTCCCTCAGCAGCTCCGCGTGACAGGCAGAGGACCGGGGATACGTTGTGACAAACGGTGCCATTGATGCTAGGCCATAGCCTCGGTCTCATACTCAATCACTCTCCACTTCGGCTGGATGAGACGGTTGCCTTTTTGCACAGACGTCTGGTAAACTGCATGGTTTATCACTTGATACAGTTTGTGTTCATGGAAACAACTTTCAATATAGCCATAGCTTGTAGTTTTCAAGGTGACATTTATTTATTATTACAATAAAGGCCTATTGGTGCCTTCTTGACCTTATGTGGTGTGGGACACAGTCAGACCAGAGGCCGAACTGGTCATTAACTCTGAATGAATTATTTAAATATTATGTAGAACAGAATACTTCATTGCCCTTGAAATTGAATTCGTATTGAAAACAATAACAAAACCAACAACCGAAACATGCTACTTTAGAAAGGCTTGTCAATTGTCAATGATTTATAAATAGTTTATAGACTGCTGATTATTAGTTTAACCATGTGGTATACCAAAATATTATCAGTATTTATGATAATGGAACCAAAATGAAATGTTTTAATCTCCACCCCCTAATCTGTGTTGGGATACATTTACATAGCCTACTCATATACTGACTCTCTTGGTCACACACACACACACACACACACACACACACACACACACACACACACACACACACACACACACACACACACACACACACACACACACACACACACACACACACACTCACACACTCACACACACACACACACGCGCGTTACGTAGACCAACACACTCCTGCCTGCACAACTGTGTCCAATCTAGTGCACAGTACTGCTGCATCTCTGGTGTCTGTAAACATTTGTGTTTGTTCTCAGTGGGATCAGAAGGGAGTGATTTCATTAGCAGGGCCAGGAGCTTTGAGGTATGTTGTTGTGCTTTTCCACAACCCGATGGTATAGTAGTAAAAACATATGCCCTTAAGTGCCAACCTCTCTCTAATGCGTCTGACAGTGCTGCTTTCTCTAATTAAGCTCTTACAGAGCCTAGCCTACATGTCTGATGCACATTGTGACACTCTTTATCACACTCGTATACATAGAGGACAAACAAATACACACACACGCGCACACACACACACACACACAGACACATACTGGAGACCTATGTGGAATACAAACAAACAATACTGCCGAGGGTTGTTGAGGGAATGGGGTTGGGGATGTGGGGGGTGGGCTGTGTGTTAGATTTAAAGGCTAGGCAGGTTTTTGTTCAAATCTGCTCAGGGAGGCAAACATTTTCTGTTAGATGCCAACTGACACTGAAAACTGGTGTTTGGGCAGGATCAAGTGGGGGATGGGGTGAAAAGGTTGCATAAACAATGTGTGTGTGTGGGCCGGACATGTGTGTGTGTGTTCGGGGGGGCGTGTGTGTTTATGTATGTGTCTGATTCTGGTTGTCTGTATGTGGTGAAGAAGGGCAGCAGAGAGAAAGAGAAAGAAAGAGGGAGACAGAGAGAAGGAAGCGCTGATGTCTCTGTACTATATGTGGCACTGGAAGGACCCCCCAGTGTTCATTTCCTCTATGACGTCACGGTTCTCATCCCTCCCAGCCCCGCCTTGTCGGAAGCGATGAGCGGGTGAGTCAGTTGGTTCCGAGGAGCCATGTGATTTGGGGCGACGTTGCTGTGAGTGTGGTGGGATGGGTATGGGCCTTCCATTCGTTACCCTAATCAGGCGGGGATAGGGTGGATGTAGTTTGGGGGGGGGGGTTACTATGTGCTCACATGGCCGCAAACCTTCAGAACATGGCAGTCAAGCAAAGTGTTTTGCTTATCGCCACAAGGCACCTGACACCACGCATTGTAAACCCAGAATGTGTAGACGGGCCGGGGCTGGGGCTAGGGTGGGACTGGAGAGATGGGAGATGAGAAGAGCAGGGAGGGGAGACTGCAGGACAACATGAACATGGAGGAGCTAATTTGTCTCTGTCTATTGTATTGTTTGAATTATACAGTACTTTGTCTCTCAGGGCTGATCTCAAGATAGTTGTCTGTACCAATGTTATCTAACGGCGAGAACACATTGATATTCTGAATCACCCTAAAATCACATTTCTCTCTGTCACTCCCCCTGACCCCTTTCGCTGCCTCAAATCCGTCCTTCCCTTTTATCATTTCCCAGTCTCTCCTACTCTTGATCTCTGTCTCTCTCCTTCTCTTTCCCTCTATCCCTGCCTCCCTCTTTCATAGATGCCATTCTCTTCCTCCCTCCCACTGTGGTCTTGATAGAGGATGTGAGTTGACAAACGGGGGCATCCGTTACCTTGGCACAGCCTAATCTCTGTAATGGTCCTCAGACACATCACTGACTGGTGGGGAACTTTGGGGGGAAATGGAAGGAAAATGGGGGCACAGACACACATACCTACTCCTCCACCCTCCACGTCTAGCTCCCTGCTCCGTACCAGCTGAACACACACACATACAAGCACCTCACCCATCACCCTGCTCGGTACCAGCTGAGGAGGGACGTGGTTTTTTGGGGGAGTGGGGGAGCTCGTTATCCTCATTAATTAATGCCAAAGGCGATGTAATTGGCCATCCATAATCCTCCATGCGGAGACACAGTGACAGGCAGGGCCGGCCCAATTCTCCACAGCAACTCATAAACACACGCACTGGAAATAAAGATGCATTTCACTCGAATCCTGACTGAGTTTGGGACTGGATGTGTGAGGGAAAGGGGGGAGGGGGGAGTAGTGATAGCTGTGTGTGTGTGTGTGTGTGTGTGTGTGTGTGTGTGTGTGTGTGTGTGTGTGTGTGTGTGAGGGGTAGGCCTCAGTAAGCCTACATAGAACATATTAACCTCTGTTAGTGATACCAAGCCCCACACACAGCCAATCCTGCATCTTATTGTCATCCTCAACCACTGTCTAACTGTAGCTGCTTCTAATTCAGTCTCTGTTTGGTGTTTTTCTTTCTCATTTAATTTACTCTTAATTTGGAGCTTATGTGTGTTACAAAACATGGTGTTAAAGGATAAAGATTTTTCAGACAGTTAGAGTCCAGTGGCTGGGTCTTGGTTGTGAGTCGGACAGGGGGGTGCAGATGGGGGGGTGCGACAGTCATCCGCATGAAAGGCAAGATTAAGGGCGTTTCCCCGTCTCGCGCTCCCCCAATTAAAAGCAGTGGAACATGCGCACGGTCAAGGATCAGTGGAATGAGGAGCTTGTAGGCTGATCTGGGTCTCATTTTCTGCTTAATAAGGCCGGTTTAAAAAGTCATTTTGGGGGGGATGTGACTCCTTTAAACCTGCTCATTATCAATACTAGCGCTTCACTTAAGTACTTCAGGAACCGCTGTGTTTAATTAATATTGCGACGTGCACATGGATTAGCTGACAGGCTGGAATGGAGCAGAGAGAGGGGACGGGGAGTTGGGGGACTAAAATTGATGAAGAACTTTCAAGGGCACTGATTTCATTAAGCAGCTTCATTACGACCCAAATAACTCTTCATGTCATTTCAATGCTCCAATTGCTCTCCCAGACTCTCTCACACACACACACACACACACACACACACACACACACACACACACACACACACACACACACACACACACACTTATTGTGCTGTGTATGAGGAGGACACAAGAAGGCGTTTCATGTTAGATGGCTTTGTAACAAGGATATTTTTTAAAGTTTAAGTTGTGAAGTAACTGCCTACTGTATATTATGTTTTAATTGATATGACGGCTGACCTTGCAGCCGTCCATTGCAATTGAATTCTGATTTGTTGTCGAATAGTTTTTCCTTGAACCTCACAAACCCAAAGTCACTTGAGAGGTTTGAAGGTCATGGGTTTACAGGAAAAGCAGGCTTGAGAGAAGAGTGTGTTGGAGGTGTACGGCTTGTCACAATCCGCTAGCAACTTCCACCTCTCAGACCCACTGTCCTCTACCACAGAGTTACAGTCCCTAAAGGTTCTTGTGGGCTCTTCATCCCAATCTGTTTAGGCCTGGACTGTTCTGTATCTGGAGCCATGCAGGAAAATGGTGGACTTGAGGGGCACTGTCTCTAAATCTCTGGGTTTGTCTTTGCATGACCAATTACAGGGGCCAATACTGTGGTAGCTTGCTGGTGACATGAAGCTCACTGTCACTGTTAAACTAGTAGCAGGTCACAATCAGTCAGTCAATCAATCAATATTTTAAACAGGCAATAATAAAAATCAATCAATCCAAGAAAATAGGGTGATTTGGTTTGTTTGGAACAAGGTTTGATCTCTTATTGATGATATTGGTAACGATAGCTACATATTGCTGCAAAAACCAAACACCTTTGCTTGAGATCACAACAGATCATTGCTGAATCATCTATTCCCATTCTGTGAAGTGTTTGACATGATCCCATGTCGCCTCTAGACCAACATCAACAGTTGTATTTCTATCTCGCCTGTCCCCTCTTCTGTCTCAAGTACATGCAAGTCTAAAGTCTTTTGGTGTATAAATAGTATTATAAGAGGGATGAAGCAAGTAGTTCTTGATCCAAAGAAGTGGACTGAATGGCTAATGTTTGATTGTAGAATGAGAGAAGAGCTGAGAAGGGAGAGGGACAGGCTAGTTTTAGATACACAGAGGAGGAGGAGAGAGGGGGGGGTCTCATTTTAATCATCACAGTGGAGGTCTACCTACATTATTTGGGTTTGACCTACATTATTTGGGTTTGACTTGTTGATAGCATTGACACTGTCCAACTGAGTATCAGCTGATATCAAAGGGGGTTTAGCGAGTTTTGTGCTGGGGATAATTCCTTTGACATATTTCAATACAGAAGATTGAGGTTTCTCGAGGACACCCGCAATGGAGAATTTGTCTTACTGTATGACCACAGCAGAAGCAGGGAGAGAGCGAGAACGAGATTAGAAGAGAGAGAGAGCGAGAGCGAAAGAGAAGAAAAGAGAGCGAACCCACTTTTTAAGGAAGGGATACCAGAAGTAGTTGCCCTGCAGTACTAGAGTATAGGCTATAGTGAATTACAGTACAGTACACTAGCTAAGCTAACAGCTAACACAAGTTAATGCCACTCCAGCTAATGCTCTGGATAAGACTCATCTCCACAACCTTGTTATGATTTTTCATAGAATGCAAAAAGAGGATAATTGTCAGGAGGTGAGTGTAGCTGGGTGCATGAAGTCAGGCACAGGAGAGCAGAATGAGTGAGCAACGTACTTTACTCAACAAGGCACAAGGTAACCATTACACTTGACAAAAACAAGACGGTAGAGAAAACGCACGGGTGAAACACAGCACCCTTCGAATAAACCAGCCGGCAACGCCGAGCACCGCCTGAACAAGGAGAGGCACCGACTTCGGCGTAAGTCGTGACAATAATAATAGACGCAATCCTTTCCTCTCTAATCTGTAACACTGTTATTGCTGTGATTGATGGTTTGTCTCTAGTAGGAAATAACAGAAAAACAATCACTTCTGGTTTGTTTTTGAGGAATTGTAAAAAAAAATGTAATTTTTTTTTTATGAATGGGGACAAAGTATCCTAACACAGTTTTTGATAGCTAGCCTATATGTCATAACTGGAAGAGGAGCTATTTAACTTTTTACTACTTTAATACACATAAGTTAATTTGTCCCAATTCTTTTGGTCCCCAAAAATGGGGGAACTATGTACAAAAAGTGCTGTCATTTCTAAATGGTTCACCCAATATGGGTGAAAATACTGTTAAATTAAAGCTGACAGTCTGCACTTTAACTACATCAAGCTTGTGACTCCATATATTTGTTGGATGCTGTTTTTACTTGAATTGATTTATTAGGATCCCCATTAGCCGACACCAATGGCGACAGCTAGTCTTACTGGTGTCCGACATATAACAAAAAATACATTACAGACAAAATACTTAACAATTTACATACATTTAAAAACATTAACATGTAGTGTGTGTGTGCATCTATCAGTTCCACATACATGTCAGTACATACACACAACAAGTAGGTCACATGGGGGAGAGGCGTTGTGCCGTGAGGTGTTGCTTTATTTTTTTTTTGAAACCAGGATTGCTGTTCACTTGCGCTACATAAGATGGAAGTGAGTCCTATGCACTAATGGTTCTGTACAATTCGTTGAATTTGTTCTGGACCTGGGGACTGTGAAAAGGCAGTGGGGCCTGGTGGGGTAAGTGTTTGTGTCAGTGCTGTGTGTAAGTTGACTATGCAAATCATTTGGAATTTCCAACACATTGTTTCTTATGAAAACAAGAAGTGATGCAGTCAGTCAGAGACTGGCATAGTATTAATATTAACCCTCTGATTAAAATGAAGAGCAAGACGTGTGGCTCTGTTCTTGTCATGCCCTGATTTGTTTCACCTGTCCTTATGCTTGTCTCCACCCCCTCCAGGTGTCGCCCATCTCCCCCACTTATCCTCTGGGTATTTATACCTGTGTTCTCTGTCTGTCTGTTGCCAGTTTGTTTTGTTTCAACAGTGAAGAGGCGACTCCGGGATGTTGGCCTTCTAGGCAGAGTTGCAAAGAAAAAGCCATATCTCGGATTGGCCAAGAAAAATAAAATATTAAGATGGGCAAAGAACAGAGACACTGGACAGAGGAACTCTGCCTAGAAGGCCAGCATCCCGGAGTCGCCTCTTCACTGTTGACGTTGAGACGGGTATTTTGCGGGTACTGTTTAATGAAGCTGCTAGTTGAGGACTTGTGAGGTGTCTGTTTCTCAAACTAGACACTCTAATGTACTTGTCCTCTTGCTCAGTTGTGCACCGGGGCCTCCCACTCCTCTTTCTAATCTGGTTAGAGACAGTTTGCGCTGTTCTTTGAAGGAAGTAGTACACAGCGCTGTACGAGATCTTCAGTTTCTTGGCAATTTCTTGCATTGAATAGCCATCATTTTCTCAGGACAAGAATGGACTGATGAGTTTCAGAAGAAAGTTCTTTGTTTCTAGCCATGTTGAGCCTGTAATCGAACCCACAAATGCTGATGCTCCAGATACTCAACTAGTCTAAGGCCAGTTTTATTGCTTCTTTAATCAAAACAACAGTTTCAGCTGTGCTAACATAATTGCAAAAGGTTGGTTGTGATGGTTGCCTCTGTGCGCCTATGTAGATATTCCATTTAAAAAATCTGCCGTTTCCAGCTACAGTAGTCATTTACAACATTAACAATGTCTACACTGTATTTCTGATCAATTTGATGTTATTTTAATGGACAAAAATGTGTTTTTCTTTCAAGAACATTTCTAAGTGACCCCAAACTTTTGAACAGTAGTGTATGTTTTCTCATCAACAGGTTATGGTCAATAATATCAAAGATTTACAGACCTCTACATGCTTTGTAAGTAGGAAAACCTGCAAAATCGGCAGTGTATCAGATAAAGTGCAAATAAATTACTTTAAAAAATCATACAATGTGATTATCTGGATTTTGGTTTTAGATTCCGTCTCTCACAGTTGAAGTGTACCGTTGATTAATATTACAGACCTCTACATGCTTTGTAAGTAGGAAAACCTGAAAAATCGGCAATGTATCAAATACTTGTTCTCCCCACTGTACATATTATTATATTTGCTGTATGTATTTTTTATTTGATTGTATATCTATCCATCTATGTCCTAATCAATATAAAGGAGGAAATGTTGCTCAATGTTGATCAAAATCAAAACTGTAATGCATCCTGATGTCTTTGCTTGCTGGTTTTATTAGGGCACCCCAGATACAACTGCAGGTCTTGACAGGTGGACAAGCAGTCAGCAACCATCTTCTGGTAAACAGACCGCTCACTTTGAACCAGCAGGAGATGCTGCTCTTGCTTCTTCAGTTTGGCTGACTTAACAGCTTCTAGCAGATTGGCAGATCTGAAGACCTGATAGTTGTTCCTCTGGGACTGCCAGCACAGGTCTGTCCAGGGCTTAGTGCTTGAGACGCGGGGCAGCAATTTCTACACGTACCTATGGAAAATACAGAAATAATGTGAGATCAATAAAAGTAGTGCCAATCATGTTGGAGGTCAATTAAATAATGTGTTAATGCTTTTACATACCAAGTGTTGTCATCGATTCCTTGTAGAGACGCCACACTGCTGCTTTTGTCACATGGGACGGCAACAGCTTTCCACCAAAGTGTTTGTGTCCTGAGTGGCGTCCTGGTAATACTATGGCATTATCCTCTGCGTAGTTGTTAATGAAGTTCACCATGCTCATGCTTCAGGTGTAACTGTGCTTGCTTGGGCCAGCTCTCTTTTTGATGGGAGGCATTAGACTATTCTCCTTGACTGGTGGAGGAGGGTCCGGCATCTTCTACTGATGCTGAAAGACACATTCTAGATACAAATAGTTTTGCATTATTAAACAATAGATGCAAAATGGCATTCTGAGATATCACTACACACAGTTCATACACATAATGTTATAGCTAGCATGCCAGCCATCGAACTTCAGCTGGCTAACTAACAGCAAGCTTTAACTAGCAACACAAAACGATTGTCATAGCTAGCTAAAGTTAACCAAATAGATTCAATGTTAGCTAGCAAAAAGGGCCATCGAACTTCAGCTGGCTAGCTAACAGTAAGCTTTAACTAGCAATACAAACCGATTGTCATAGCTATCTAAAGTTAACCACATAGGTTCAATGTTAGCTAGCATGCCAGCCATTGAACTTCAGCTGGCTATCTAACAGCAAGCTTTAACTAGCAATACAAACCGATTGTCACACCTAGCTAAAGTTAACCAAATAGGTTCAATGTTAGCTAGCTAGCTAGTTAGCTAGCTATAACTAGCAATGCAAAATGGCATTCTGCGAAAACATCACAGACAATGTTTTTACATAAATCAGTGATTTAATTATTTATTTACTAAATACCTAAATAATCACACAGAATTACATCTACACAGAATGGATCATACATTGATTACAAATTATGTCAAAAAGGAAAATGTCCCTAGCGGACGGAACAGATATGACGGCTTTCCACAAAGAAAGGGGGTTTGGTTTTGAATGAAAGAGCGGGAAGACTGAGTAACAAAGGGAGATACTATGCTCTCGTAAATACAGAATCTTATGCATTCTAAATAACCGCCCATATGGAAAAAGTAAATGAAAGGAATATTTACTCTGAGCTGCGCTTCAATAGGTTGGTTGTAGATGGAAGGCCAGGTTGTCGAGCAGGTATCTCTTGTCCTCTGAAGAAGTCTCTGGTGGTAAACTGAATACGTTGTAGTATTGTTGTGTTTGATAGACTGAATACGTTGTCCGTCCTTTCCTAGCCCACGTTTGCAGCAGCTGCTACTAACTCAACGGCTAGGAGGTATCACTTCTGGAGTGAATAAATCAAATCAAATTTATTTATATAGCCCTTCGTACATCAGCTGATATCTCAAAGTGCTGTACAGAAACCCAGCCTAAAACCCCAAACAGCAAGCAATGCAGGTGTAGAAGCACGGTGGCTAGGAAAAACTCCCTAGAAAGGCCAAAACCTAGGAAGAAACCTAGAGAGGAACCAGGCTATGTGGGGTGGCCAGTCCTCTTCTGGCTGTGCCGGGTGGAGATTATAACAGAACATGGCCAAGATGTTCAAATGTTCATAAATGACCAGCATGGTCGAATAATAATAAGGCAGAACAGTTGAAACTGGAGCAGCAGCACGGCCAGGTGGACTGGGGACAGCAAGGAGTCATCATGTCAGGTAGTCCTGGGGCATGGTCCTAGGGCTCAGGTCCTCCGAGAGAGAGAAAGAAAGAGAGAGAATTAGAGAGCGCACACTTAGATTCACACAGGACATCGATTAGGACAGGAGAAGTACTCCAGATATAACAAACTGACCCTAGCCCCCGACACATAAACTACTGCAGCATAAATACTGGAGGCTGAGACAGGAGGGGTCAGAAGACACTGTGGCCCCATCTGAGGACACCCCCGGACAGGGCCAAACAGGAAGGATATAACCCCACCCACTTTGCCAAAGCACAGCCCCCACACCACTAGAGGGATATCTTCAACCACCAACTTACCATCCTGAGACGGGGCTGAGTGTAGCCCACAAAGATCTCCGCCACGGCACAACCCAAGGGGGGGGGGGCGCCAACCCAGACAGGATGACCACATCAGTGAATCAACCCACTCAGGTGACGCACCCCTTCCAGGGACGGCATGAGAGAGCCCCAGTAAGCCAGTGACTCAGCCCCTGTAATAGGGTTAGAGGCAGAGAATCCCAGTGGAAAGAGGGGAACCGGCCAGGCAGAGACAGCAAGGGCGGTTCGTTGCTCCAGAGCCTTTCCGTTCACCTTCCCACTCCTGGGCCAGACTACACTCAATCATATGACCCACTGAAGAGATGAGTCTTCAGTAAAGACTTAAAGGTTGGGACCGAGTTTGCATCTCTGACATGGGTAGGCAGACCGTTCCATAAAAATGGAGCTCTATAGGAGAAAGCCCCGCCTCCAGCTGTTTGCTTAGAAATTCTAGGGAAAATTAGGAGGCCTGCGTCTTGTGACCGTAGCGTACGTGTAGGTATGTACGGCAGGACCAAATTAGAGAGATTCTTGTAATGCATGTAATGCTTTGTAGGTTAGCAGTAAAACCTTGAAATCAGCCCTTGCTTTGACAAGAAGCTAGTGTAGGGAGGCTAGCACTGGAGTAATATGATCACATTTTTTGGGTTCTAGTCAGGATTCTAGCAGCCGTATTTAGCACTAACTGAAGTTTATTTAGTGCTTTATCCGGGTAGCCGGAAAGTAGAGCATTGCAGTAGTCTAACCTAGAAGTGACAAAAGCATGGATTAATTTTTCTGCATCATTTTTGGACAGAAAGTTTCTGATTTTTGCAATGTTACGTAGATGGAAAAAAGCTGTCCTTGAAATGGTCTTGATATGTTCTTCAAAAGAGAGATCAGGGTCCAGAGTAACACCAAGGTCCTTCACAGTTTTATAAGAGTTCAAAGTTCATACCAAGTTGCCATACTTTTAAGCTCGTGCTATAGTTCTGGCTGGTATAGTTGAAATTCATCCTTTCGGCGTGTCAATCGTCACCTTCACATTGAACACGATGCTAATTTTGTTAGGTTATTATCTGAGCCCTTTTAACGTAGGATCGTCGTCCTCACGTCCTCGGAACAGAAAGTTGAATTTTCGTCAACGGGTTTATATAGTGGCGAAAGAAGGGCGTGTTTCATAGTTTACAACCAAAGTCTGTTCACTTGGGCGGCGGGGCCTCTGAGTGAGCAGAGTTTCTCTATGAAAAACCGTTCTCTCATTTAAGAAGCTAAAATTACATTTAATCTTTTCACAAATATTTTCATATTTAAACATTAAATTGCACAACAATTCCAATTAGAATGTGTCGACTTTCCAAGATACAGTTTATGTCACCCTGTCATAAGTAGAACCTGATCTGAGAGTTGGATTACCGAAATATTGTTCCGTTTCCCACCTTTCAATGTTACCAGACTCTCTATGTTACAAAGGCTTTACAAGTAGACGGAGAGAAAAAGAGAAAGGTATTTATGGGGGTCATAAACCTCCCCCAACAGGCCAACATCATGACATTGGGTATGATGCTACATGCTTGGCACACATCTCTGCAGATCCTCTCAAGCTCTGTAAGGTTGGATAGGGAGTTCGATTGGGATCAAGTCCGGGCTCTGGCTGGGCCACTCAAGGACATTCAGAGACTTGTCCCAAAGCCACTCCTGTGTTGTCTTGCTGTGTGCATAGGGTTGTTGTCCTTTTGGAAGGTGAACCTTCACCCCAGTCTGAGATCCTGAGCCCTCTGGAGCAGGTTTTCATCAAGGATCTCTCTGTACTTTTCTCCATTCCCCTTTCCCTCGATCCTGACTACTCTCCCAGTCCTTGCCTGTGAAAAACATTCCCACAGCATGATGCTGCCACCACCATGCTTCACAGTAGGGATGGTGCCAGGTTTCCGCCATACGTGACGTTTGGCATTCAGGCCAAAGAATTCAATCTTGGTATCATCATTGTTTCTCATGGTCTGAGAGTTCTTCAGGTGTCTTTTGGCAAACACCAAGTGGGCTGGAATGTGCCTTTTACTGAGGAGGGGCTTCCGTCTCGCCACTCTACCATAAAGGTGGAGTGCTGCAGAGATGGTGTCCTTCTGGAAGGTTCTCCCATCTCCACAGAGGAACTCTGGAGCTCTGTCAGAGTGACCATCGGGTTCTTGATCACCTCCCTGACCAAGGCCCTTCTCCCCCGATTGCTCAGTTTGTCTGGGCGGCCAGCTCTAGGTAGAGTTTTGGTGTTTCCACACTTCTTCCATTTAACAATGAGGGAGGCCACTGTGTTCTTGGGGACCTTCAATGCTGCAGAAATATTTTGTACCCTTCCCCAGATCTGTGGCTCAACACAATCTTGTCTCAGAGCTCTACAAACAATTCCTTCGACCTCATGGCTTGGTATTTGGTATGACATGCACTGTCAAATGTGGGACCTTTTAAATAGAGATGTTTGTGCCTTTCCAGATCATGTCCAATCAGTTGAATTTACCACAGGTGGACTCCAATCAAGTTGTAGAAACATTTCAAGGATGATCAATGAAAACAGAAACAGGATGCACCTGAGCTCAATTTTGAGTCTCATAGAAAAGAGTCTGAATACTTATTTAGATAATGTATCTGTTAGAAAATGTAATACATTTGCAAAATGTTCTAAAAACCTGTGTTTGCTTTGTCTTAATGGGTTATTGTGTGTAGATTGATGAGTTTTTTGTTATTCAGTTGATTTCAGAATAAGGCTGTAATGTAACAACATGTGTAGAAAGTCAAGGGGGTCTGAATACAAATGCGATGTAAATGCTTCAGAATTCACAAAAAGTATAGAACAAAATGTATAGTATCTCCTAAGCCTGTGTTTACCACAGACCATATTTTCTGCCTTTATCTCAAAACCCTAAAAAATAAATCATTCATTTCCCCATAGGCTTTGGCCAACGAGCCATGGCAGAGTTGTGCCTACAAAAAGACACCATTACTATTGCCAAAGACAGTACAGTATGAAGATGGGTAGAAAATGCTACTCCAATAGAAATTCCTGATCACAATTGTAGGCGATGTCATGGTGACGTTGGCTGGCTAAATTCATGCACAGAAACGGTCGTCTCACGCCGAAATTACGTATGTGCAGGCCGTCAAATTAAAGGCACTCCTTCGATATAAAGTTGTTTATGATGAAAATTACAACGTTTCAGTTTGTCACCGTCACAAGGTTGGAGTAATAACATGTTCAACTACTGAAATCTAGGCTGAGAAAATGAACAACTAAGGAAGATTTTTTCACTTTTCATTGACTTCTCAACCCCAAACCCCGGCTTGGTCGGCTTGGTCTGTTTCACAAGCGTTCCCAGAAATTTCGCAAGCGAAACATCGCTTCTGGGTTTAGAAAGTCTGTGCTACTGTGCACTACTATGAGTGGTTTCTTCTTCTTCAGTTGGGTTTTCTCGCAAAGTGAAAAACGAATGGTGCATTACTGCCACCTGCTGAATTGGGTGTGGTAGAGACTGGGACTATGTTCTTATTGTTTATATTCTGGATTTGAGACCACAGGTGGTCAGGAACAGTATCAAAGCTTCGAGGATGTCTTCATCAGGCTGTTGGCGTGTGAGGAGGCTCTGGAGATCTCCAGCATTTTCCCCTTTGCTGGTTATTGTGTTCTGTAGGATTCTTCTCTGATTTGTGTAACTCGTACAGGTAGAGCAGAATGTGTTCCATGGTTTCCTATTCTTACATTGCCCAGTGTTGTGTTTCTTTATGCGATGGAGGTAGTGGTTAAGGCTGCACCCACTGGGCACACACTGGTTGAATCAACGTTGTTTCCACGTCATTTCAATGAAGTTAAGTGGAACCAACGTGGAATAGATGTTGAGTTGACGTCTGTGCCCAGTGGGCAGTGTCCTAGTCTTTGTCTTCCGATGGTGATTTCTGTTTCTCCCCTGGAATCGTTGATGTGAGTTTACTAATGTGTGGATGGAATGTAGGAGTCTCCCTTTCTCTTCTCTTCTTCTATCCAGTCCTTCTGCCATTGTTAGTTATCTTGAGTTTGATGATGGATTTGACTTTAGTCTTGCTCATTGGGACGAGGATGTTTAGCTCTTGATGTGGGGCGTCTTTTGCTGTTTCTTTAGCGGTTTCATTTCCACGTGTGCTGATACACATCCAAAACTAATCCTGGTGTGATGCTGAATGATATGATGGAGAATTTGTTGTATGTTGTATGTTAAATCCTGTCTGTCACTGTTGTTCTCTCGCTCCAGGCCTTGTAGTGTTGATTTTGAGTCTGAGAAAATGATGACTCCCTCCAGTTTGGATTCCTCCTCCCATGATAGCGCTAGGATGCAGGCCATTAGCTTTGTTGTGAAATGATACATGGTCCATAATTCTTCCTCCCTAGTTATGTTAAGCTTTGAATAGGCTCCAGCAGCATGGCCTGTTTTGCGGTATTTGAAGCCATCTGTGTACTGTATATCGGTGTGGCTGATGGGTAGTGGGAGTTTAGATATCCCTATGTCATTTGTCCCTTGGTCACTTTGCCCTTTCCCTCCTTAATCATCTCTAGTAGTGAGAAGTCGACCTTTGGAGAGGGTAGATGCCACGGTGGGGTGATAGGCAGTGGGAGTGATGGACTGAGGTGTAAGTCCTGGGTCTAGGCAGGTAGTCTAGTGGTTAAGAGTGTTGTAACTGAAAGCTTCCTGATTTGAAATTAGCCAACATTTCTAAAAACCTGTTTTCGCTTTGTCATTATGGGGTATTGTGTATAGATTGATGTGGGAAAAAAATATTTTATTAATTAATACAAAATGTGGAAAAAGTCAAGGGGTTTAACTTTGACAGCTTATTTTTACCCCAACTCAGTGGTCTGAAACTCCTGGTTGAAGGCTACATAGAGAAAGTCAAATGATGCTGGATTACAAAGTGTAATTGCTATTGGAATCCAGCCAGAGTTAGGATATGCACAATCTTGAACTTTTAATCACCTGTAAGCTGCATTTAGAATGACTGCCAAGGGGAGAAGGGTCTGAACGTGTTCAGAGGGCGTTCCCTAACAAGGGGGAATTCAGACCTTCATTCTTCTCAACGGCTCCCTCCTTTGAGGGATGTTGCTTCAATATATCCACATAATTTTCCTACCTCATGATGCCATTTGTTTTGTGAAGTGCACCAGCCCATCCTGTAGCAAAGCACACCCACAACATGATGCTGCCACCCTTGTGTTTCACTGTTGGAATGGTGTTCTTCGGCTTGCAGGCCTCCCCCTTTTTCCTCCAAACATAACGATGCTCATTATGACCATAGAGTTCAATTTTTGTTTCACCAGACCAGAGGACATTTGTACGATCTTCCAAAAAAGGACGATCTTTGTCCCCATGTTCAGTTGCAAATGATAGTCTGGATTTTTTTATGGCGGTTTTAGAGCAGTGGCTTCCTTCTTGCTGAGCGGCCTTTCAGGTTATGTTGATATTGATATAGGACTTGTTTTACTGTGGACATAGATGCTTTTG
This sequence comes from Oncorhynchus clarkii lewisi, assembly GCF_045791955.1. NCBI lineage: Eukaryota > Metazoa > Chordata > Actinopteri > Salmoniformes > Salmonidae > Oncorhynchus > Oncorhynchus clarkii. Next base: position 38,024,224 of record NC_092166.1, read on the forward strand.
TACCTGTTTCCTCCATCTCTAGGAGACAGAATGCATCCCCTTCCTGAGTGGTATGACAGCTGCGTGGTCCCATGGTGTTATTACTTGCGTACTATTGTTTGTACAGGTGTACATGGTACCTTCAGGCATTTGGAAATTGCTCCCAAGGATGAACCAGACTTGTGGAGCTCTTGTCACGCCCTGACCTTAGAGATCCTTTTTATGTCTCTATTTTGGTTTGGTCAGGGCTTGAGTTGGGGTGGGCATTCTATGTTTTGTGTTCTATGTTTTCTATTTCTGTGTGTTGGCTGGGTGTGGTTCTCAATCAGAGGCAGCTGTCTATCGTTGTCTCTGATTGAGAACCATACTTAGGTACCCTTTTCCCACCTGTGTTTTGTGGGTAGTTGTTTTCTGTTTTTGTGTCTGCACCAGACAGAACTGTTTCGGTTTCGTTCATTCTCTTTGTTATTCAGTGTTCAGTTCTGTTAATAAATCATGAACGCTTACCGCGCTGCGCTTTGGTCCACTTCTTCAAACAGCCGTTACAGAACTACCAACCACCAAAAGACCAAGCAAGGTGGTGAAAGGGACTCCTGGACATGGGAGGAGATCCTAGACGGGAAGGTCCCCTGGAGGCAGGCTGGGTGGCAACATTACGAGGGAACACAGCTGGCAAGGAAGGCCAAGAGGCAGCCCCCAATTTTTTTGGAGACCTGAGCCCACTCCCCGTGCTTACCAGGGCGAGCATGTGACTGGTCAGACCCCTATGGGGTGATGTGCACGGTGTCTCGGCCGAGAATTCACAGGCCAGTGTGCTCGGTGCCAGCGTCCTGCATTTGCCGGGTGGAAGCTGGCATCCAGCCAGAATGAGTGGGGCCAGCTCTGAGCTCGAGACCCCCAGTGTGCCTCCACGGCCCAGTGTGTCCGGTGCCTCGGCCAAGGAGGAGGCCGCCTGTATGTCTCCCCAGCGTGGTTGTTCCCAGAACCAGGTCTCCTGTGTGTCTCCCCAGCCTGGTGAGTCATGTGCCTGTCTCCCTCCTGTCCGGCGCCGCCAGAGTCGCCCTCCTGTCCGGGGTCGGTGGTGAGGGTCCACATCCCGCACCAGAGCCGCCACCGCGGATAGATGCCCACCCAGACCCTCCCCTATAGGTTTAGGTTTTGCGGCCAGAGTCCGCACCTTTGGGGGGGGGGGGGGGGTACTGTCACGCCCTGACCTTAGAGATCCTTTTTATGTCTCTATTTTGGTTTGGTCAGGGCGTGAGTTGGGGTGGGCATTCTATGTTTTGTGTTCTATGTTTTCTATTTCTGTGTGTGGGCTGGGTGTGGTTCTCAGAGGCAGCTGTCTATCGTTGTCTCTGATTGAGAACCATACTTGGGTAGCCTTTTCCCACCTGTGTTTTGTTGGGTAGTTTTCTGTTTTTGTGTTTGCACCAGACAGAAATGTTTGGGTTTCGTTCGTTCTCTCTGTTTGTTATTCAGTGTTCTGTTCTATTAATAAATTATGAACACTTACCACGCTGCACTTTGGTCCACTTCTTCAAACAGCCGTTACAGGTCTACAATTTTTTTCTGGGGTCTTGGCTGATTTCTTTTGATTGTACCATCGTGTCAAGCAAAGAGGCACTGAGTTTGAAGGTAGGCCTTGAAATACATCCACAGGTACACCTCCAATTGACTCAAATTATGTCAATTAGCCTATCAGAAGCTTCTAAAGATATGACACCATTTTCTGGAATTTTCCAAGCTGTTTAAAGGCACATTCAACTTACTGTATGTAAACATCTGACCCACTGGAACTGTGATACAGTGAATTATAAGTGAAACAACATGTCTGTAAACAATTGTTGAAATAATGACTTGTTTCGTGCACAAAGTAGATGTCCTAATCGACTTGCCAAAACTATAGTTTGTTCACAAGACATTTGTGGAGTGTTTGAAAAATGAGTTTTAATGACTTCAACCTAAGTGTACGTAAACTTCCGTCATCAATTGTTTAAACTCATCAAAAAAGCAACGTCCTCTGACTTTCAACTGCGTTTATTTTCTGCAAACTTAACATGTGTAAATATTTGTATGAACATAAGATTCAACAACTGAGACATAAACTAAACAAGTTCCACAGACATGTGACTAACAGAAATGTAATAATGTGTCCCTGAACAAAGGGGGGATCAAAAGCAACAGTCAGTATCTGGTGTGGCCACCAGCTGCATTAAACACTGCCGTGCATCTCCTCCTCATGGACTGCACCATATTTGACAGTTCTTTCTGTGAGATGCTACCCCAATCTTCCACCAAGGAACCTGCAAGGTCCAGGACATTTCTGGGGTGGAATGGCCCTAGCCCTCACCCTCTCATCCAACAGGTCCCAGACGTGCTCCAAGGGATTGAGATCCGGGCTCTTCGCTGGCCATGGCAGAACACTAACATTCCTGTCTTGCAGGAAATCATGCACAGAACAAGCAGTATGGCTGGTGGCATTGTCATGCTGGAGGGTCATGTCAGGATGAGCCTGCAGGAAGGGTACCACATGAGGGAGGAGGATGTCTTCCCTGTAACGCACAGCGTTGAGAATACCTGCAATGACAACAAGCTTAGTCCGATGATGCTGTGACACAACGCCCCAGACCATGACGGACCCTCCACCTCCAAATCGATCCCATTCCAGAGTCTAGGCCTCGGTGTAATGCTCATTCCTTTGACGGTAAACGCAAATCTTCGTGACCTTCACTCCTGGTAAGACAAAACCGCAACTTGTCAGTCGAGCACTTTTTGACAGTCCTGTCTGGTCCAGCGATGGTGGGTTTGTGCCCATAGGTGACGTTGTTGCCGGTGATGTCTGGTGAGGACCTGCCTTACATCAGGTCTACAAGCCCTCAGATCAGCCTCTCTCAGCCTATTGCAGACAGTCTGAGCACTGATAGAGGGATTGTGCGTTCCTTGTGTAACTCGGGTAGTTGTTGTTGCCATCCTATAACTGTCTTGCAGGTGTAATGTTCGGATTTACAGATCCTGTGCAGGTGATGTTACACGTGGTCTGCCACTGCGAGGATGATCAGCTGTCCGTCCTGTCTCCCTGTAGCGCTGTCTTAGGCGTCTCACAGTATAGACATCGCAATGTATTGCTCTGGCCATATCTGCAGTCCTCATGCCTCCTTGCAGCATGCCTAAGGCACGTTCATGCAGATGAGCAGAGACCCTGGGCATCTTTCTTTTGGTGTTTTTCAGAGTCAGTAGAAAGGCCTCTTTAGCATCCTAAGGTTCCAACACTGTGACCATAATTGCCTACCGTCAGTAAGCTGTTAGTGTCTTAACGACCGTTCCACAGGTGCATGTTCATGAATTGTTTTTGATTCATTGAATAAGCATGGGAAAATGTTGTCATGATGTGGACCTCTTTGGGTATAGCGAGCCCCATCTCTCTCATTCTCTCTCTCTCTCTCTCTCTCTCTCTCTCTCTCTCTCTCTCTCTCTCTCTCTCTCTCTCTCTCTCTCTCTCACCACCTCTCTCTCTCACCACCTCTCTCTTCCCCCTACACCCAGGCTCTGTTATCGCAGGTCATACATTCCTAGAGGAGTCTCTCTCCTCATGGCCAGGCAGTAGAGAGAGGGAGAGTTTCACAGGGGAACTTCTTCCACATCACAGAACTTGAGAACTGAACAATATCCATGTTTTGGAGAATGCATAAACGGTCGGTGAAGTAGCCAGCTACAAACTGGTCTGTTTTGTACAATTTTGTGACCTCATGAGAGAAAATACAGCCACATTACCATAACTCTGTTTATACAAGAGTCTCCGTTGTGAGGCTTGCATCTAATTGTTGTATGAAATGAATGAGTTTAAACTGTTTAATGAAGGAGAGTCCAATTCCCTTTGGAGTTTAACTAAGTCATAGGCCCGCCCCATGAGCACAGACATTGATCTGGTGTCATGGGACAGCCCTTTCCTACTGTTTTGGATATAACCCCCAGCTGGGGAATTTCCCTGCAGACCACACATGCATCGAGGGAGCTAAGGTTTGAGTAGAGACCATAAAACCTAAGGTTGTAATGGTTGTTGAAACTCTGAGACTATCGATACTGACAGAATAAGAGCAAATCTTCAATACTAATTACTAGTCTGCATATAGAATAAATGTCGACTGAATGCGAAGACCGACAACTGCCGAAACATCTATTCTATAAGAACATTTCTGAATGTTACTCTGAAGTACCCATCTAACCAAAGACTCCAGGGACCCAGAGAAAATCTCAGATGAACTATCCAACTGAACAGAGATCATAACGACACACTGAGCGTAAATATATATATTGATTGCAATTATTCCTGAATGAGTGAGCGTTCATGTGCAAAGGATTAGCATTTCAATTATTATAATTATCAACTGTGTAGTCTTTTGTCTTTCGCACCCTTCTCAGTCCCTTTGTCTACTAAGCCGCGATACTGGTTTAGCCCACTAGGGAACATCCCATATCATTTCCTTGTAACCATATCTACATTGTTTGTTTGTTTATGCATTTCTGTGATTAGTTAGTTATTGATCAGATATTAAAATATCAGAAAGTTATATTAGGAAAATTAGATTTTCCTTGGTGCCCCGACTTCCTAGTTAATTACATTTACATGATTAGTTTAATCATGTAATAATAATTACAGAGAATTGACTTGATAAAATAACAGTCTTCAGTTAAATGATGCCAAAGACACGACAAAGTGTTTAAACCCTTTTCAATGAAGATCTGTGAAGTTATTTGGGTTTTTACGAATTATCTTTGAAAGAAAGGGTCCTGAAAAAGGGACATTTCTTTTTTTGCTGAGTTTATATTGGTTGCAAGAATGTTGTATAATAATTTAAATTGAAAAATTCAAAGTTTTGAATCCGTTATTGTTTACGTGTCAATTCATAAACCATGTGCCATGGAATCGGTACATCGAAAATCTCTTCCCAACTATTTTGCAATTTATATGGCACAGCTGTATAAAAAAATACATTTGTAAAAAATGAAATGAAACTGGTATACATTTTTATTTAGCACTATTTTCTTTAACCAATTTTGGTATTTAATGCAGGGCTGACAAACAAGTTCCTTACTTTCCCCCTTCCATTTGCCTCTTCCATTTTTGTGGTAAAGCTGCAATTAATTGGTTGTAATTTTGGGTATTTACCTTGATGGAATGCCCCTATTTACCCAAGCTTAAAAGGACTCGTAACGAAATGTACATTAGACCAGAGAAAGTGAGGACCAGTCCACACGTTGAAATTGTTTAAAACTACCAGACCAGAAAATGGTAAGACCCCCTGAAGCTCTCAAGTGAAGAAGATAAAGACACACCGGAACATTCAGTCTGCAGCTGTTTAAGTACTGGTAGTCTAGGAAACTCAACCCAAGATGAGAGAGGAGGAATAGTTCCCTCTCACCACCGTGTGGTACTCTGATGTATCTATTCTAGCGAACAATCCAGAACAAAAGAAGAGTACAACTACAAAGGACAATGTGATCTCTGGTGGACAAACCAGAGTCTTACATCCTTTGACCTAAAAGGACGAGTTGTTTCAACAGAGAGACGACAAAGACATCTAAGCGTAAATATATGTTGCATTTCTAAATTCAAAAGAGCGGTTAGGGTGCTAAATATCCATATTTACGATGAGCGTATTTTCCACATTTTTGTACAATTATCCCACTCTCTGTCTCTCCTGCTCTTCATATTCCCCAAGCAGTTTCATTGTGTAACAAGCCGTCATATCGGGTTAGTCCACTAGGGACATTTCATTGCATTATGTTAGTAGTCTATATAACCGATACCGTGTGTGTGTTTATGTAATTCTGTGTGATTATTTAGTTAAGAAATAAATAATTAAGCCAATTTGTATATCGCTAATCCATCACTTAGGCTAGGGTTTGTGCAGATTCACGAGGCCAACGGCGTTCAGAATGAGACTGATATTACGAAATTATTAATTGATGACTGCCATGATCTCAATATATTCTGATATATTCTTTAAATTCGGGAAATGGTAACTCATTAAACAAACTTTTCCCATGGTGGCGCAGATTCCTAATGAGTTAATTATTACATGATTTATTTCATTGTGTAATAATTAAACTTTAGGTAATTATTCGATAAATAGCATGTCATCACATTAATTGTAGTCAAGTCACAAAAATTTCTACATGGCGCATTGATGTGAATCACACTGCTGCTCTCTCATTTAGCTATTTGCGCCTTACATACTGTGGTTGTTGTGGATGGCTACTCACAAATGTACTGTATATGTGTATTTTAATCCAATAATGGTAAATCATTGTTTTTTCGAGCAGTGGACAGCCAGTGAAAATTGCACTCTTGCAACAGCTGCATAGTGCGGATCCCAGCCTAAGGAATAAAAGTTTCACGGAGTTCCTACCTTCTAAACTCCTCCATGGTATTGTGCTCTATACTGTCAAAAGAAGAAGAAGACCATGAATAGGGATTTTATTGATCAATCTATTTTTTGCTACTCGCTGTTTATGATCTATGCATAGTCACTTTACAAATTACTCCGACTAACCTGTACCCCCGCACATTGACATCGGTACCGGTCCCTCCTGTATATAGCCTCGTTATTGTTATGTACATTTATTGTGTTACTTCTTGATTGATTTTTATTTAGTAAATACTTTATTAACTATAATTCTTGAACTGCACTGTTGGTTAAGGGCTTGTAAGTAAGCACTACACCTGTTGTATTCGGCGCATTTGACAAATAGCATTTGATTTGACTTGCTCAAACTCGCACACTTTTGATAGATTTAAAGGGGCAATCTCTACTTGATACATCAATTTAGGATACAGTAATCATATATACCCATTGATTCTTGAAGAACGTTATTTATAAATGTCTCATGAGCTTAGTTCAACTGTCACAATCCATGACAAGTATAAGCTTGGAGTAATAATAATAATATTTTCATATAATGAGTGGTCAGTACTTGCATCCATAGCTCTGTCTGTTAATCTGAGAGTGGTTACATTTCTCAAGGGCCATCCCTCATATTTTTACCAAAACAGAGTTGAGCTGGATCTTGTTATTGTTTCAGCTGTGGAATCGCCCTTTAAACAAATTATCAAGATATCAAAGTGTCACCAACAAAACTGTAAACAATAGGCCTATAGCAAACGCAGCATATGGCATTAATTTTTCAAATGCAAATAGCACTTTTCGGTAGTGCTCAATCGATGCCATACCATGAACGCCGCATTTATTTTTCAACTCGAAGCAATGAGCCCAATCTGTCCTCCATGACAACAAAATCATAAACAACAGAATAGGGCAGGCTGATAAGTACTTTGTTTTGGGGTTATGCTCAGGTAAAACAATTTGGCTAATCTATACTTCCATATTTCCAAGTCCTATTCTTAAAGATCAAATGGTATTAAATTAATTGGAATGACTGGAAATCTGTAGTATAAAGCAATGGGCTACATAACCAACCCATGAAGTAAAATGCAACATCCATTTAAACTCTAACATTAATGAATCTTGCAATAGATGTCGCCATCTAGAAGGCGGAGACTACAGGTCAATCAAAGTTGCCAGGCCATCAAACTGTTAAAGAGTCACCACTAGCTTGCTTCTGCCCAGTACTTTGCCCTGAACTTCAATCACTGTTACTAACCCTGCACCTTGGAGACTGCTGCCCTTTGTACATAGTCATTGAACACTGGTTACTTTAATAATGTTTACATTCTTTTTTCCCCACTTCATATGTACACTGAATAAAAATCTAAACACAACATTTAAAATGATGGTCCCATGTTTCACGAGCTGAAATAAAAAGATCCCAGATATAGTCTGTACGCACAAAAAGCTTATTTCTATGAAATGTTGTGCACAAATTTACTTACAGTACATCACTGCTAGTGAGCATTTCTCCTTTGCCAAAATAATCCATCCACCTGTCATGTGTGGCATATCAAGAATCTGATTAATCATTACACAGGTGCACCTTGTGCTGGGGACAATAAAAGGCCACTCAAATGTGCAGTTTTGTCACACAATACCACAGATATCTCTCTACCATAGGCCGCCTCCAATGTCAATTTAGAGAATTTGGCAGTAAGTCCAACCGGCCTCACAACCGTAGACCATGTGTAAGCACGCCAGCCCAGGGCCGCCACATCCGGTGTCTTCACCTGTGGGATCTTCTGAGACCAGCCACCTGGACAGCAGCGTGCCCAATGGTGGCGGTGGATTTATGGTATGGACAGGTATAAGCCACGGACAATGAACACAATTGCATTTTCTCTATGGCACTTTGAATGCACAGCGATAACATGATGAGATCTTGAGGCCCATTATCGTGCCATTCATGTACCACCATCACCTCATGTTTCAGCATGATAATAGAAAAAGAAAAAAGTACAACATCTTTTGTGTGGCAGTTTAGCAGATGTGTGGAAACAAGGGCGGAACATACTGTAAAATGCGATTGGTTTGTCTGTGCAGATTAAGATAGCCCGGGCTTGATAGCACGAGGGCTCAACTGTATAACTGTGTTTTGTCACAGCTTGCAATATAATGTGCTCCTCCTGCAAGGTTCCACACAGCTGACTTCCTTCAGATAGTAAACCCACGATGTCTAACATACGGCAGTCGAACCTAAACAGATCTTAGCTACATGCCCAGTCTTATGACTAAGTCACACAAAGACAAGATTTTATCAGGTAAGAAAAAACACTAAGATATAACGAAAGACTATTCTTTAAGGAGTAAAACACGAGATCGCATGACTTATGTACTTTTCCACGACAGGATCTGTATACAACTCCTGAAAGCTGGAAACGTACCAGTTGTTCCACGGCCTGCCTACTCACCAGAAATATTACCCACTGAGCCCGCTTGGGATGCTCCGTATAAATGTATTCTACAGCATTTTCCAGTTCCTGACAATATCCAGCAACTTCGTACAGCTATTGAAGAGGAGTGGGACAACATTCCACATGGCCACAATCAACAGCCTGATCAACTCCATGTGAAGGAGACGTGTCGCGCTGCATGAGGCAAATGGTCACGCCAGATACTGACTGGTTTTCTGATCCTCGCCCCTACTTTTTTAAGGTATCTGTGACCAATAGATGCATATCTGTATTCCCAGTCATGTGAAGTCCATAGATTAGGGCCTAATGAATTCATTTCAATTGACTGATTTCCTCATATGAACTGTAACTCTGTAAAATCTTTGAAATTGTTGCATGTTGCTTTTATATTTTTGTTCATTGTAAATACTTTACTGTATTCTAGTCAAGGCTCATCTTACATAACTACTGTTGTACACACCTATTCACATACTTCATATACTGTCCATAATGTCTGAACACATCATCATATACGTATTTATATTCATATTATTTATATTCCTGACATTGCTCGTTCTAATATTTCTTCATTCCATTATTTTTATTTTTGTATTTGTTTTGTATTGTTAGGTATTAATGCCCTGTTGGTGCTAGGAACATAAGCATTTCGGCTACACATGATAACATCTTCAAAATACGTGCACGCAACCAATAATATTTTATTTAATATACATTTGTGTTTGCTTCTAATGGCTCTTAAGGGTAAAGTAATCTAAAAGTAACAAAGTAATCAGATTATGCTACTGAGTTCGGGTAATCCAAAAGTTACATTACTGATTTCAAGTTTGGACAGGTAACTCTAACATATTACTTTCATAAAGTAACCTACCCAACCCTGCTCTTCATCTACATCTCTGTCATGTACCGCAAAGTGGTGACTCCGAGACAGACAGGCAGGTTGATGAATGATGAACAGCCACTGGACAGGAGTATGCAATCAGTCAATCACCTCATTATATCATGTCAGATCAAAGACATTGGGAGGGTCAATGCTCGTTATCTTTTGCTTTGGACTTCCATGGGTCCCTGATGGAAGTCTCTTCGTGTACTATAGTGAGGACTATGGCTGGACCTGCAAAAGGAACACACCAGCAGATAACCATTGTTGTCCGGTGACAGTTGGAGGGGGAGGGAATACAAAACAAAAAAGTATAGTTATTTTGGTACTGGAGCAGTATACAAAAAAACACATTTTTGGTTCAGCACATGATCAGATCATTCTGTGGAACTGAAATTCACATTTTGTACATGTTTGGAACTATTGTTTTTTTGTGCATTTGGGTGTTTGTGAGAAATATAAAGCAATATGGTATGTTAAAATGTGAAGTACATTCTCTCTCCCTCTTTAGTCAGTTCTTTTGAACTTTGCCACCACACAGGGAATGGATCGCAGTTAAAGGACACGTTGCATTGTTTGATTGAGTATTAATGTATTGATATATTAAGGAAGCCATAGCTAAATGGCATATATCATTTTGATGAATGATCCAATTACCAGCTGAGGTAATTGGATAACACACTGGTAATAAAACCACATGTATAATGTATTGATGAAGTATGACACAGGGATATATCAATATCTTCCTCCCTTCAACCAGTGCTAGTATGGCTGGAGAATATAGATTACAGAAGCTGATGGTAACAAATAATATCCTAATGTAATAAACCGTGTGTTTAACAAAAATATATGATATATAAATGCATCCAGTAGCTGCCAGTAATTGTCATACTCCCATCTTTGTTTACAAGGACAACACAGAAAAACTTTTGGTGTTTCTGAAAACGTAAGTTGTTTCTATTTTTCAGCGACATTATGGTTGACCATCAGCTCATATTAGAATAATTTTTATTTCACAATCAAAAAATGAGCACAAGCTCCAGCTAATTCTTGTTAATTTCCCTATTACAAGCAAAGTTAGGGTCGGTCTGGGGTCTGTGTGGGGTCTGTCGGTCTTAGATGGCATAGTCTGCTGTAGAGCCAATGAGAATACAATGTTCTCAGCATACCTATCAAGGATTGGATGGAGAGAATTAATTCTTGGAAGGCTGTGTCAACTCCTGCCCTCACATGTGGCGCATTGAGGATGTTGCCAATTTCACACTGCACGAGCTGGCGGGGCTGTCAATACTTGACATTCAAGGCACTGAGAGCTGGGGTGTATGGCCTGGTGTCGTACTTTGCCAGTTTCAGTGCACTTGCCAGTTTCAAACGATCCAGGAGCACTTGAAACTTGTTCTGCTCTGAGAGGTGACCATGGTAACATAGGAGGCTGTCTAGGGCCATCTTCAAAAGGATGAAATCACTCTCTTTCCCACTTTCGAAGTAGGGCAGATTAGGTCTGGGTATAGTATAAGCGGGGACGACAAGGAGCTCCGTCACGTTGGCCCCATTGACCGTGGTAGGGATAGTGAGGGAAACGGGTCAGGGTGCTCCACCCCTGTCATTTACTGAGTGGAAGCCCGGGAGTATTGCTGTGCTGGTAGCTCCTAGCTAGGGCCAGACTGGGCCCCCAGGCATTCTTCTGGTGGGTGTGGCCCAGAAGGTTGAGGTGGGATTGGAACCCAGCTAAGCAGGAAAAGCTGGGGTAGGTCAATAATTTGGACCCTACTGGTTATTATTGGAGTCTGAAGTGAGTCCACAACCCTGCTTGGAAGCATCGGCTGCGGTGGGATTTGAGTTTCGATCCCACAGGTGGTCAGCAGACACTGAGGTTGGTTCAAAATCTTACTGGGAGGTGAAGGCATAGGTGGGGTTTTAGTTTGAACCCCAATGGTCTACGGTGGCTGAGGAGGTTTCAGGTCGGTGTAGGAAAGGGCTGATAAGGTGATGGTGAAGGAGACGTGTGGTGATGGTGACTGATCCTGTGAACCATCCGGAAATTGAACTACGACTCATCATGATTCTGATCTGGATCTTGAATCTGCAACTCTTCCTGGTCCAGAGCTGGATCTTGAACTTGTGACTAACCCTCTGACTCCTCACTGGCAGAGCATAATGACAACATGACTGCTCCTGTAAGCTCTTCCTCCCGCTGTTGAAGAGGGCCATTAGCTCTATGGTGGGGTCCAGGCTCAAACCTTTGTTGTTGTCATGACAGTCTTTTGGAGAGATTGGAAACCCAAATTGGTCTGCACGGACAAGTTCTGGCCTGGTTTAGATCTTTATCTGCCACCTCTGGAAGCCTGTGTTTTCAGACATGAGTAAGTTGATGGCGGAAAATGTTTTACTTTTAAACTCGGACAAAACAGAGATGCTAGTTCTAGGTCCCAAGAAACAAAGAGATCTTCTGTTGTATCTGACAATCTTGATGGTTGTACAGTTGTCTCACACAAAACTGTGAAGGACCTCGGCGTTAATCTGGACCCTGATTTCTCGTTTGATGAACATATCAAGACTATTTCAAGGACCGCTTTTTTCCATCTTCGTAACATTGCACAAATCTGAAACTTTCTGTCCAAAAATTATGCAGAAAAGGATGCTCTATTTTCCAGCTACCCGGACAAAGCACAAAATAAACTTCAGTTGGTGCTAAATACGGCTGCTAGAATCCTGACTAGAACCAAAACATTTGATCATATTACTCCAGTGCTAGCCTCCCTACACTGGCTTCCTATTAAGGCAAAGGCTGATTTCAAGGTTTTGCTGCTAACCTACAAAGCATTACAAGGGCTTGCTCCTACCTATCTTTCTAATTTGGTCCTGCCGTACATACCTACACATGCGCTACGGTCACAAGACGCAGGCCTCCCAATTGTCCCTAGAATTTCTAAGCAAACAACTGGAGGCAGGGCTTTCTCCTATAGAGCTTTATTTTTATGGAATGGTCTGCCTACCCATGTCAGAGATGCAGACTCTGTCTCGACCTTTAAGTCTTTATTTAAAACATTTTATTTTATTTTTTATTTCACCTTTATTTAACCAGGTAGGCTAGTTGAGAACAAGTTCTCATTTGCAACTGCGACCTGGCCAAGATAAAGAAAAGCAGTGTGACACAGACAACAACACCGAGTTACACATGGAGTAAACAATAAACAAGCCAATGACACAATAAACAGGTCAATGACACAGTAGAAAAAAGAAAGTCTATATACAGTGTGTGCAAAAGGCATGAGGAGTTAGGCAATAAATAGGCCATAGGAGCGAATAATTACAATTTAGCAGATTAACACTGGAGTGATAAATGAGCAGAAGATGTGCAAGTAGAGATGCTGGTGTGCAAAAGAGCAGAAAATAAAATAAAATAAAAACAGTATGGGGATGAGGTAGGTAGATTGGGTGGGCTATTTACAGATGGACTATGTACAGCTGCAGCGATCAGTTAGATGCTCAGATAGTTGATGTTTAAAGTTGGTGAGGGAAATAAAAGACTCCAACTTCAGCGATTTTTGCAATTCGTTCCAGTCACTGGCAGCAGAGAACTGGAAGGAAAGGTGGCCAAATGAAGTGTTGGCTTTGGGGATGATCAGTGAGATATACCTGCTGGAACGTGTGCTACGGGTGGGTGTTGTTATCGTGACCAGTGAACTGAGATAAGGCGGAGCTTTACCTAGCATAGACTTGGTAACGAATATGTAGCGAGAGCCAGCCGACTAGAGCATACAGGTCGCAGTGGTGGGTGGTATAAGGTGATTTGGTAACAAAACGAATGGCACTGTGATAAACTGCATCCAGTTTGCTGAGTAGAGTGTTGGAAGCTATTTTGTAGATGACATCGCCGAAGTCGAGGATCGGTAGGATAGGTATTTGTAGTTGTCCACATATTCTAGGTCAGAACCGTCCAGGGTGGTGATGCTAGTCGGGCGGGCGGGTGCGGGAAGCGAACGGTTGAAAAGCATGCATTTGGTTTTACTAGCGTTTAAGAGCAGTTGGAGGCCATGGAAGGAGTGTTGTATGGCATTGAAGCTCGTTTGGAGGTTTGTTAGCACAGTGTCCAAGGAAGGGCCAGAAGTATACAGAATGATACTTTGATATATACAGAGAAAAGAGTTGACCCGAGAATTGAACTCTGTGGTACTGCCAGAGGTACTGTAGAGACTGCCAGAGACAACATGCCCTCCGAATTGACACACTGAACTCTGTCTGCAAAGTAGTTGGTGAACCAGGCGAGCAGTCATTAGAAAAACCAAGGCTATTGAGTCTGCCGGTAAGAATACGGTGATTGACAGAGTCGAAAGCCTTGGCCAAGTCGGTGAAGACAGCTGCACAGTACTGTCTTTTATCGATGGCGGTTATGATATCGTTTTGCACCTTGAGCGTGGCTGAGGTGCACCCGTGACCGGCTCGGAAGCCGGATTGCACAGCGGTGAAGGTACGGTGGGATTCGAAATTGTCAGTGATCTCTTTATTAACTTAGCTTTCGAAGACTTTAGATAGGCAGGCAGGGCAGGATGGATATACTGTAGGTCTGTAACAGTTTGGGTCTAGAGTGTCACCCCCTTTGAAGTGGGGGATGATTGCGGCAGCTTTCCAATCTTTAGGGATCTCGGACGATACGAAAGAGAGGTTGAACAGGCTGGTAATAGGGGTTGCAACAATGGCGACAGATAGTTTTAGAAAGAGAGGGTCCAGATTGTCTAGCCCAGCTGATTTGTACGGGTCCAGGTTTTGCAGCTCTTTTAGAACATCTGCTGTCTGGATTTGGGTGAAGGAGAAGCTGGGGAGGCTTGGGCGAGTAGCTGCGGAGGGGGCGGAGCTGTTGGCCGGGTTTGGAGTAGCCAGGAACAAGGCATGGCCAGCCATTGAGAAATGCTTATTGAAATGTTTGATTATCATGGATTTATCAGTGGTGACCGTGTTAACTATATCCTGGAGAGGTTTTCACAACGTTGTGGATTGATTGACTCTGATCTAAAAGACAAATTAACTCAGTTATTTACTGTTTTTTTTGATTGCTTAAGCACGATTTTCAAAACAGGGCCCGTGTTTTCAAAACACTACACACAATTAGCACAACCACACAACCAATTAGCAAAACACTACAGATCCTTTGCAAAATTAAACACTCTTGTAAAAACTGTACACTTCTTTTTAAAAACCACACTTTGTTACCATATGAAACACACACGTTTCACATTACTATACTCTGTTTGCACGAGTTACACTCTGCTGTGATAAACCTAAAACCCTTCTAGCACTTCTACTTCCCTATGATTAGAGTAGGCTACTATCAACAAAGTACAAATATAATGTCAATTCACCAAACACTACACAAGACCAATGTTGAAGACTGAAGAAACAAATTTATTTCTCAACACGCCCACGTCAACATGGAGATTCATAATACTGTAACCAAACGTCACTTTACATATTGTAAGTTCAAAAAAATAACTAGACATTGTCTCTTCGCCTAGCTGGATCTGGCCAGAGAATTTCATCAACATCGCAGGCAATGTTGTCATTAGCAAGACACCTTGGAAAGAAACGTCTTGAATGACGAATCCATCCTTGCATTGCTGCTACCCCCATCTGGTCACAGGCCTCCTCCATGGCTTGGATGAGGGGTACCTCAGCCTGGAGACAGAGATCATATACCTTCCACCGCCATCCCGAGAAAAACTCTTCTATAGGGTTGAGGAATGGAGAGTATGGTGGAAGATATAGGACGGTGAAATGTGGATGTTGCTGAAACCAGTTCTGAACCAGAGCAGAGAGGTGGAAAGACACATTGTCCCAGACAACAATGTATTGCATATGATCGATTTGATTTGCTGCTGTTATGTTGTGCAATTGGTCCAAGAATGTAATTATGAGTGCTGTGTTGTAAGGGCCCATATAGGCATGACTTTGGAGGACCCCATTCTGTGTAATGGCTGCACAGTGTTATATTACCCCCACGTTGCCCTGGACATTGACTATAGCCCTGTGGCCAATGATGCTTCTTCTCCTCCTTCGTGTTCTCGTCAGGTTGAACCCAGCCTCATCTACGTAAATGAACTCATGCTGGATCTCCTCTCCATCCATTCGTAAAACTCTCAGAAAAACAGTGTCAGGCAAAATTGTGTAGTTCAGTGTAGATCTAGTATACATATTACAGTACAGTAAAACATTATGAGACAGTATGCAAGATCACACAGCTAAAGTGAATACATACCTCTGCATAATCATGCCGCAGTCGTTTCATCCTTTCGGAATTGCGCTCGAAAGGCACTCGATAAATTTGCTTCATTTGAATATGTTTTTTTTTTAGGATGCGTGGCAGTGTTGATGTTGAGACCTGATGGATATCGTTGAAAATGGCGTGGTTATTGACAATGTTAGCTTGGAGCTGCTTGAGTGTTACAGCATTGTTGGCCAAAACCATGTTTACTATCTCCCTCTCTTGCTGTTCTGTGAACATAGGAGGCCTTCCCCCTTGTCGTCCCTGAACCTCAATCCTATGTAGAAAAAAAACAGTAATTTCACTGGAAAAGGTAACAGAAGTGCTGATAGAATACAGTACTGTAAGCAGTTACTGAAACCGTGCAGATGTTTTTGATATGATGATATTTTTACAATACCTATTTTCCAGTCGAAATGTTCTCATCACACTTGCCACTGTATATCGGCTTAGATTTGGCTGTACGCGCAGTCCAGCTTCCCTCAGCATCAGGCCGTGGTTGACAACGTGGTCATACAGTGTTGCGTGGATCTCATTTGTCAGATTCGGTCCTCTTTGAGCACCTTCTTGTCTTCCTCTTCCTCCCCTTCCTCCTCCTCCTCGTCCTCCTCGTTCTCCTCGTCCTCCTCGTTCTCCTCGTCGTCCTCCTCGTTCTCCTCATCCTCCTCGTTCTCCTCGTCGTCGTCCTCCTCCTCCTCGTCGTCTTACTCTTTCTCTGACTCTTTCCATTGTGCTTGAAGACCGATGAACGCACCTGCTGCTTTTTATAGTGCTTATACACCTGATTGGTGTGTCTACAATTAAGCAAGCGAGTGTTTGCACACCTGAATACTGTGTTGAACCAATTGGTTGGACGGTATGGTAATTTGACAGTCAGTGCTTTGGTATTGCAAGGACGTGACTTCATGATAGATTTTTGTGTGTAATGTATGTTAAGTGTGTTTAGTGTTTTGCAAATCACTGTGTGTAGAGTTTTGCAACAAGTGTGAGGTTGACAATGTGCTTATAGTTGTGCAAATATGGGCTGATGTTTTGCTTCTTGAGTGTAAGGTTTTGCTAATAGTGTACTACTTTTCATTTTAGTGTGTAAGCAATCCAAAAAAACTGTAACAAGTTAAATTTGTTGCAGATGCTCTCAGAGGTCTAGGTTTCTTGTGCCGAACAGCCTGTATAACATGGGGAGTGCCATTGAGGACTAATATGTCCAGGGTACTGGACAGTACCATGTGAGATTATATGGGTACCTCTGAAGATACATTGTGTATTTTAATATTTTTGTACCCCCGGGAACAATACTGTACCCTAACAGAAGCCTTTTTTTCTGAGTGTGGGTACTGTGTGTGTGTGTGTGTGTGTGTGTGTGTGTGTGTGTGTGTGTGTGTTTCTGAGAGTGTGGGTACTGTGTGTTTGTGTGTTGCTGAGAGTGTGGGTACTGTGTGGGTACTGTGTGTGTGTGTTTCTGAGAGTGTGGGTACTGTGTGTGTGTGTGTTTCTGAGAGTGTGTGTGTGTTTCTGACAGTGTGTGTGTGTGTGTGTGTGTGTGTGTGTGTGTGTGTGTGTGTGTGTGTGTGTGTGTGTGTGTGTGTGTGTGTGTGTGTGTGTGTGTGTGTGTGTGTGTGTGTGTGTGCTGAGAGTGTGGGTACTGTGCGTGTGTTTCTGAGAGTGAAAACTCATACTGTATGTTGGTGTGTCCAGGTGGCCTGCCGTTCCCTCTCCTGTGTGAGGGATTATCCTCAGGAAGTGCATTGGAGCAACAGTAATACGGAGCTTATTGTAACTGAGAGTACAGGTAGACATTCATAGCTATTCAGCTATTGAACATACACTTGTGCAGCTCACATCTCTTTTGAGATTGGGAGGTTGGGAGGATTGGGAGTTTTTTTTTTCTGTTTTTGGCAATGCTTACAGGTGATCATTGACCATCCTATTACAATATGGAACAAGTCATCATAGTAAACCACCATCAACTTTGTTTGTTTCTTTTCTTAGGATAATAAAGATGAGGACCAATCCACTTGTCCCTTTTCCACTCGTCATTGTCCTTTGCAGTATTAATATTGCAAACAATGGAGAGAAAAAAAGCTACACTTTGTGATCCAGGAAATTACATAGGATACATTGTGATCCAGGAAATTACATAGGATACATTGTGATCCCTACCAGGGAATTACATAGGATACATTGTGATCCCTACCAGGGAATTACATAGGATACATTGTGATCACTACCAGGGAATTACATAGGATACATTGTGATCCCTACCAGGGAATTACATAGGATACATTGTGATCCATGGAATTACATAGGATACATTGTGATCCCTACCATGGAATTACATAGGATACATTGTGATCCCTACCAGGGAATTACATAGGATACATTGTGATCCCTACCAGGGAATTACATAGGATACATTGTGATCCCTACCAGGGAATTACATAGGATACATTGTGATCCAGGGAATTACATAGGATACATTGTGATCCCTACCAGGCAATTACATAGGATACATTTGTATCTTCTTCACTCTCCTCACACACACGCACGCACACACACACACACACACACACACACACACACACACACACACACACACACACACACACACACACACACACACACACACACACACACACGTATGGTCTTGTGAACATGAGGATTTCATTTTAATCATGGCAATGGGACTGGACAAGCTGATGGAGAAGGCCTTGGCCTGGTTGATTCTTCAGAGTGAGTTTCTTTTGTTTGGTACATATGTAATGTGGCCCGGTTAAGAGGATGGTTACTACATGTTTGCAGAGGTAAACGGCCAGTAGACCGCTTCCTAACACACACAGACGCACACACAGGGTGTTTTAACAGTGTAGAGGCAGACATGAGCCTAAGGTGTGGGTGTTACATGTATTTACAGAGAAATTGGAAACATTACAAGGGATGTATTGTAATCGTCCATGGGGGGGGGGTGCCTTGTATGTGTCTGCTTCTGAGGGTGTAGGATTTTGGAATGAGGACAAGGGGACATGTGTGTGAGTGTGAGGGGAAAGATGGTATGGGGTCTAGGTTTTAAGGGGAGGGGGGGGGGGGGGGGGTTAACATGTGAGGGAGGAGGGGGGGGGGGGGGGGTGTTGGCGACCCAAATGTTGTTGCTTATGACCCTGGTGAAGGCCAGTATGAAGAGTAGTGGGAGAGGGGGGTGGGCATAGGGCTGGAGAGGGATCTTTCTTTAGCTTTTTAATGTGTGTGGGGTGCACTGATGACAAGGACATGGATTAGTTATATTAACCATGCTAGAAGGATGGGTGGATTATGGATGAACAAATTGTCACACCCTGACCATAGTTTGCTTTGTATGTTTGTGTGATCTGAGTGGGCATTCTATGTTGGATGTCTTGTTTGTCTATTTCTATGTCTGGCCTGATATGGTTCTCAATCAGAGGCAGGTGTTAGTCATTGTCTCTGATTGGGAACCATATTTAGGTAGCCTGGGTTTCACTGTGTGTTTGTGGGTGATTGTTCCTGTCTCTGTGTTTTGCACCAGATAGGGCTGTTTTTGGTTTTCCACGGTTATTGTTTTGTAGTGTTCGTGTTTATCTTTTTGTTATTAAACATGAATCAAAGAAACCACGCTGCATTTTGGTCCGCCTCTACTTCACCACAGGAATACCGTTACACAAATGGATAATGAACAGGATTTAAGAACAAAGTAAGGGGTAGAGAGTGAAAGGAGAGAGGAATGCTTAATAAACACACCTATCTACTTAGCAAATACATGCATTTTACTATTAATATAATCTGTATAGGAAAAGTCTGCATAGAAATATAACATTTCCAGTTCATTTATGGGATTTCAATTCACTTCCTGAATGGACTGAATTGGAAATGGACTTAAACCAAAACCTGCTGAAATCCATCCTATATGACCGATGTAAGTGGAAGCAGTAGTGATAACAGCACTTACTGTTATCATGCTATAATGGTCTGATGAAGTGTAATCATGAAAACCATTAACCAGAGAGACAGACAGACAGACAGAGCATCAGGGGGGAGTATTGTAAGGATCCCCTCTTTTCATTTGTGCCCCCTGCATGTTTAATCCCCCACCCAGGTCACCCGTAATAAAAGTCCATATTGGAAGTCCGTTCACGTCTGGAGATGACATGGAAACCAGCCAGTAGGGGCAACAGCTGTTACCTTCAAGTAGTTTTCAGTTTTGCTCGAGCAGCGTTTCCCAAACTCGGTCCTCAAGATCCCAAGAGGTGCACTTTTTTTCTTATAGCACTACACAGCTGATTCAAATAATCAACTCATCTTCAAGCTTTTATCATTTGAATCAGCTGTGTAGTGTTAGGACAAAAAACAAAATGTGCACTCCTTGGGGTCCCGAGGACCGTGTTTGGGAAACAGTGTGCAAGGGTGTTGGGGATGACGGATGGGCGTAAGCATCTACCTCTGATTCCAAAGGTTTCAAATTGTAATCCAGCTTGGTTTTGAGTTGTATGTGTTGAGCCTATCCGAAACCTTAACCACTTGGAGTTAATACTGTCACGTTCTGACCATAGTTCTGTTATTTTATCTTTGTTTTAGTATGGTCAGGGTGTGAATTGGGTGGGAAGTCTATGTATGTTTTTCTATGTTGGTTTTTGAGTTCGGCCTAGTATGGTTCTCAATCAGAGGCAGCTGTCAATTGTTTTCCCGATTGAGAATCATACTTAGGTAGGACGAGGACGAGAGCCCTTACAAATACCTTAAGACTTCAGAGTTAGTGCCTAAACTTAACACTAACCTTAAAAAAGTATAGTTAATGCCTCAACTTAACCTTAAACACTTCGAAATGTGATATTTGCTACAACATCGAAATGTGACGTTTGAGGAACATGATTGAACGCTTCAATCTGACATGAGACTGTGAGAGCTAGTTGTAATCCTCACAGTGGCAGGATCAACCATAAGATCAGGATCAGCTGCCATTTTCCCAACACACACACACACTTGTAGCAAACCCCGCCATATACCCCCGATCAGTGTGTCTGGCTCTGTGAGTGTATGGTGGGTTGGAGAGTGGGGTAGGGTGGAAAGCAGGGGGGCTTGTCTGCTATTCTGATGTCTGCTATTGTCTTTATGTCTCCATCAGTCTGTCCGTCCAATAGTGCCTCTACTACCAAGCAAGTGCAAAACCATCATTAGGCCTATTGGGAGTAAATACCTTTTTTTACATTAGCTACCATATCACATTATTCAACATGAAAGTGACATTAATATTGACAGATAAGGTTCGGTGAGAGAGAGAGAGAGAGACAGCGAGGGAGTGAGAGGGAAAGAGTAAGAGAGAGAGAAAATATCACCTTTACTCCACTGGCATGGAGAAGTCATTATTTTCATTTGTATGAACTCCAGGTCATAACGCATCATTTTGCTCTTGGGTAACAGATAAAGAGGGGGGAAAGGACAGGAGGACAGACAAATGATTAAGATACACATGAGAGCACTTGGGTGATAAGTAACTACATCCAAATACTGATGTCGCTACGGTTTCTATTATGCAGATGAGACACACACATGCACAGCATCCAGGTTGTGATTACATTTGCCGGGTGCATGATCCATTTCAAAATCTTAGCAATTTTCATTTTATGCAGCTTTAATATGGATCATGTCCCCCATCGCTTAATCTGGAGAAATCTGAGCTGAGCCCAGCCAGGCATGGCAGGCAGGCTAACAGCTGACAGGCTACACCAGCTCTATACAGGCCAGCCATTGGGATAAATCTGTATTTACACTGAACAAAAATATGAACGCACATGTAAAGTGTTGGTCCCATGTTTCATGAGCTGAAATAAAACATCCCAGAAGAAAAGCTTATTTCTATGAAAGATTGACATCCCTGTTAGTGAACATTTCTCCTTGGCCAAGATAATCCACTCACCTGACAGGTTCTGAGGGAGCGTGCAACTGGCATGCTGACTGCAGGGATGTCCATCAGAGAACTGAATGTTAATGTCTCTACCATAAACTGTTAGTGAACATTTCTTCTTGGCCAAAATAATCCACTCACCTGATAGGTGATAGATTAGGGCCTAATTGTCACGTTCTGACCTCTATTTCCGTTGTTTAGTATTTATTTAGTATGGTCAGGGCGTGAGTTGGGTGGGCAGTCTATGTTTGTTTTTCTATGTTTGGGGCATTTCTATGTTTTCGGCCTAGTATGGTTCTCAATCAGAGGCAGGTGTCATTAGTTGTCTCTGATTGAGAATCATACTTAGGTAGCCTGGGTTTCACTGTGTGTTTGTGGGTGATTGTTCCTGTCACTGTGTTTGTTGTCACAGGATAGGCTGTATAGGTTTTCACGTTCCGTTTGTTGTTTTGTAGAGTTAAGTTATTTCATGTATCGTTCAGTTTCCATTAATTAAAGAACATGAGTAACCACCACGCTGCTTTTTGGTCCGCTTCTCCTTCTACAGACGAACGTCGTTACAGAATCACCCACCCACCAAGGACCAAGCGGCGTGGTAAACAGAGGCAGCAGCAACAGCAGCAGCAGGAGAAGCGACTGGTACAGCAGGAGCAACAGCAGCAGCAGGAGAAGCGACTGGTACAGCAGGAGCAACAGCAGGAGAAGCGACTGGTGCAGCAGGAGCAACAGCAGCAGCAGCAAAAGCAGCAGCAGGAGAAGCGACTGGTGCAGCAGGAGCAACAGCAGCAGCAGCAAAATCAGCAGCAGGAGGAGCAACAGCAGCAGCAGCAAAAGCAGCAGTGGGAGAGGCTGCACTACTTGGAGAAATGGACTTGGGAGGAGATTCTAGACGGGAAAGGACCCTGGGCAGAGCCAGGAGAATATTGCCGCCCCAAGGCCGAGCTGGAGGCAGCAAAAGCAGAGAGGCGGCATTATGAGGAACTAGCAGGGCAGAGCGGAAGCCCGAGAGTCAGCCCCAAAAATTTCTTGGGGGGAGGCACAGGGGGAGTGTGGCAGAGTCAGGAGTCAGACCTGAGCCAACTCTCCCCGTTTATCGTGAGGAGCCAAGGAGGAGCTCGGAACCAGAGCTGGTGTTGGAGGTGAGCGAAGCAGAGACTGTGAAGGAGTTAATGGGGAAATTGGAGGAGAGAGAGATGAGGGACTTGCTGGTTTGGTGCATGAGGCACGACATTCGCCCGACGGAGCGTGTCAGGGATTTAATGGCACCGGGGTCAGCTATCCATACTCATCCTGAGGTGCGTGCGAGGGGTCTGGTGAAGACTGTGCCAGCCTCACGCACCAGGCCTCCTGTGCATCTCCCTAGCCTTGCACGTCCTGTGCCATCTCAGCACTACAGTGCTCCTAGCAGTGCTAACTGTGGCGGGCATGGTGCTGGTCAGGCACCGTGTTATGCAGTTGTTCGCACGGTGTCCCCAGTACGCGTGCTTAGCCCGGTGCGCTACATCCCAGCTCCCCACATCTGCCGGGCTAGGGTGAAGATCCAGCCAGGGCGGTTGGTGCCAGCCCTGCTCTCAAGATCTCCAGTACGCCTTCACGGTCCGGTCTATCCGTCACCACCTCCACGCACCAGCCCTCCGGTGGCAGCCCCCCGTACCAGGCTGTCTCTCCGGCCCATCCTTACAGGGGCTTCCTCCTCTCCAGCGCTGCCGGAGCCTCCCGCCTGTCCGGCGCCTCTGCCGGAGCCTCCCGCCTGTCCGGCGCCTCTGCCGGAGCCTCCCGCCTGTCCGGCGCCTCTGCCGGAGCCTCCCGCCTGTCCGGCGCCTCTGCCGGAGCCTCCCGCCTGTCCGGCGCCTCTGCCGGAGCCTCCCGCCTGTCCGGCGCCGCTGCCGGAGCCTCCCGCCTGTCCGGCGCCGCTGTCGGAGTCTCCCGCCTCTCCGGCGCTACCAGGGCCTTCCTCTTCTCCGGCGCTGCCGGAGTCTCCCGCCTGTTCGGCGCTACGAGAGCTACTCAGTCCAGCGCTGCCGGAGCTTCCCGTCTGCCCAGCGCCAGCTGAGCCTCCCGTCTGCCCAGCGCCGCCAGCTGAGCCTCCCGTCTGCCCAGCGCCGCCAGCTGAGCCTCCCGTCTGCCCAGCGCCGCCAGCTGAGCCTCCCGTCTGCCCAGCGCCGCCAGCTGAGCCTCCCGTCTGCCCAGCGCCGCCAGCTGAGCCTCCCGTCTGCCCAGCGCCGCCAGCTGAGCCTCCCGTCTGCCCAGCGCCGCCAGCTGAGCCTCCCGTCTGCCCAGCGCCGCCAGCTGAGCCTCCCGTCTGCCCAGCGCCGCCAGCTGAGCCTCCCGTCTGCCCAGCGCCGCCAGCTGAGCCTCCCGTCTGCCCAGCGCCGCCAGCTGAGCCTCCCGTCTGCCCAGCGCCGCCAGCGCCGCCCGTCTGCCCAGCGCCGCCAGCGCCGCCAGTCTGCCCAGCGCCGCCCGTCTGCCCAGCGCCGCCAGCGCCGCCCGTCTGCCCAGCGCCGCCAGCGCCGCCCGTCTGCCCAGCGCCGCCAGTGCCGCCAGTCAGCCAGGGGCCGCCAGTGCCGCCAGTCAGCCAGGGGCCGCCAGTGCCGCCAGTCAGCCAGGGGCCGCCAGTGCCGCCAGTCAGCCAGGGGCCGCCAGTGCCGCTAGTCAGCCAGGGGCCGCCAGTGCCGCCAGTCAGCCAGGGGCCGCCAGTGCCGCCAGTCAGCCAGTGCCGCCAGTCAGCCAGGGGCCGCCAGTGCCGCCAGTCAGCCAGGGGCCGCCAGTGCCGCCAGTCAGCCAGGGGCCGCCCGAGCAGCTGCCCCTCTGTCCAGAGCAGCTGCCCCTCTGTCCCGAGCTGCTGCCGCCCCTCTGTCCCGAGCAGCTGTCCCTCTGTCCCGAGCAGCTGCCGCCCCTCTGTCCCGAGCAGCTGCCGCCCCTCTGTTCCGAGCAGCTGCCGCCCCTCTGCCCCGAGCTGCTATCGTCCCTCTGTCCCGAGCAGTTGTCCCTCTGTCCCGAGCTGCTGCTTCACCTCTGTCTCGAGCTGCCCCTCTGTCCCAAGCAGCCCCTCGGTCCAGTGGGGTCATTGAGAGGGGTGGTCATGGAGAGAATGCCACGGAGGCGGACAATAAGGCGGACTAAGACAATGATGAAGTGGGGTCCGCGTCCCGCGCCAGAGCCGCCACCGCGGACAGACGCCCACCCAGACCCTCCCCTATAGGTCAAGGTTTTGCGGCCGGAGTCCGCACCTTTGGGGGGGGGTACTGTCACGTTCTGACCTCTATTTCCGTTGTTTAGTATTTATTTAGTATGGTCAGGGCGTGAGTTGGGTGGGCAGTCTATGTTTGTTTTTCTATGTTTGGGGCATTTCTATGTTTTCGGCCTAGTATGGTTCTCAATCAGAGGCAGGTGTCATTAGTTGTCTCTGATTGAGAATCATACTTAGGTAGCCTGGGTTTCACTGTGTGTTTGTGGGTGATTGTTCCTGTCACTGTGTTTGTTGTCACAGGATAGGCTGTATAGGTTTTCACGTTCCGTTTGTTGTTTTGTAGAGTTAAGTTATTTCATGTATCGTTCAGTTTCCATTAATTAAAGAACATGAGTAACCACCACGCTGCTTTTTGGTCCGCTTCTCCTTCTACAGACGAACGTCGTTACAGAATCACCCACCCACCAAGGACCAAGCGGCGTGGTAAACAGAGGCAGCAGCAACAGCAGCAGCAGGAGAAGCGACTGGTACAGCAGGAGCAACAGCAGCAGCAGGAGAAGCGACTGGTACAGCAGGAGCAACAGCAGGAGAAGCGACTGGTGCAGCAGGAGCAACAGCAGCAGCAGCAAAAGCAGCAGCAGGAGAAGCGACTGGTGCAGCAGGAGCAACAGCAGCAGCAGCAAAATCAGCAGCAGGAGGAGCAACAGCAGCAGCAGCAAAAGCAGCAGTGGGAGAGGCTGCACTACTTGGAGAAATGGACTTGGGAGGAGATTCTAGACGGGAAAGGACCCTGGGCAGAGCCAGGAGAATATTGCCGCCCCAAGGCCGAGCTGGAGGCAGCAAAAGCAGAGAGGCGGCATTATGAGGAACTAGCAGGGCAGAGCGGAAGCCCGAGAGTCAGCCCCAAAAATTTCTTGGGGGGAGGCACAGGGGGAGTGTGGCAGAGTCAGGAGTCAGACCTGAGCCAACTCTCCCCGTTTATCGTGAGGAGCCAAGGAGGAGCTCGGAACCAGAGCTGGTGTTGGAGGTGAGCGAAGCAGAGACTGTGAAGGAGTTAATGGGGAAATTGGAGGAGAGAGAGATGAGGGACTTGCTGGTTTGGTGCATGAGGCACGACATTCGCCCGACGGAGCGTGTCAGGGATTTAATGGCACCGGGGTCAGCTATCCATACTCATCCTGAGGTGCGTGCGAGGGGTCTGGTGAAGACTGTGCCAGCCTCACGCACCAGGCCTCCTGTGCATCTCCCTAGCCTTGCACGTCCTGTGCCATCTCAGCACTACAGTGCTCCTAGCAGTGCTAACTGTGGCGGGCATGGTGCTGGTCAGGCACCGTGTTATGCAGTTGTTCGCACGGTGTCCCCAGTACGCGTGCTTAGCCCGGTGCGCTACATCCCAGCTCCCCACATCTGCCGGGCTAGGGTGAAGATCCAGCCAGGGCGGTTGGTGCCAGCCCTGCTCTCAAGATCTCCAGTACGCCTTCACGGTCCGGTCTATCCGTCACCACCTCCACGCACCAGCCCTCCGGTGGCAGCCCCCCGTACCAGGCTGTCTCTCCGGCCCATCCTTACAGGGGCTTCCTCCTCTCCAGCGCTGCCGGAGCCTCCCGCCTGTCCGGCGCCTCTGCCGGAGCCTCCCGCCTGTCCGGCGCCTCTGCCGGAGCCTCCCGCCTGTCCGGCGCCTCTGCCGGAGCCTCCCGCCTGTCCGGCGCCTCTGCCGGAGCCTCCCGCCTGTCCGGCGCCGCTGCCGGAGCCTCCCGCCTGTCCGGCGCCGCTGCCGGAGCCTCCCGCCTGTCCGGCGCCGCTGCCGGAGCCTCCCGCCTGTCCGGCGCCGCTGTCGGAGTCTCCCGCCTCTCCGGCGCTACCAGGGCCTTCCTCTTCTCCGGCGCTGCCGGAGTCTCCCGCCTGTTCGGCGCTACGAGAGCTACTCAGTCCAGCGCTGCCGGAGCTTCCCGTCTGCCCAGCGCCAGCTGAGCCTCCCGTCTGCCCAGCGCCGCCAGCTGAGCCTCCCGTCTGCCCAGCACCGCCAGCTGAGCCTCCCGTCTGCCCAGCGCCGCCAGCTGAGCCTCCCGTCTGCCCAGCGCCGCCAGCTGAGCCTCCCGTCTGCCCAGCGCCGCCAGCTGAGCCTCCCGTCTGCCCAGCGCCGCCAGCTGAGCCTCCCGTCTGCCCAGCGCCGCCAGCTGAGCCTCCCGTCTGCCCAGCGCCGCCAGCTGAGCCTCCCGTCTGCCCAGCGCCGCCAGCTGAGCCTCCCGTCTGCCCAGCGCCGCCAGCGCCGCCCGTCTGCCCAGCGCCGCCAGCGCCGCCCGTCTGCCCAGCGCCGCCAGCGCCGCCCGTCTGCCCAGCGCCGCCCGTCTGCCCAGCGCCGCCAGCGCCGCCCGTCTGCCCAGCGCCGCCAGCGCCGCCCGTCTGCCCAGCGCCGCCAGCGCCGCCAGTCAGCCAGGGGCCGCCAGTGCCGCCAGTCAGCCAGGGGCCGCCAGTGCCGCCAGTCAGCCAGGGGCCGCCAGTGCCGCCAGTCAGCCAGGGGCCGCCAGTGCCGCCAGTCAGCCAGGGGCCGCCAGTGCCGCCAGTCAGCCAGTGCCGCCAGTCAGCCAGGGGCCGCCAGTGCCGCCAGTCAGCCAGGGGCCGCCAGTGCCGCCAGTCAGCCAGGGGCCGCCCGAGCAGCTGCCCCTCTGTCCAGAGCAGCTGCCCCTCTGTCCCGAGCTGCTGCCGCCCCTCTGTCCCGAGCAGCTGTCCCTCTGTCCCGAGCAGCTGCCGCCCCTCTGTTCCGAGCAGCTGCCGCCCCTCTGCCCCGAGCTGCTATCGTCCCTCTGTCCCGAGCAGTTGTCCCTCTGTCCCGAGCTGCTGCTTCACCTCTGTCTCGAGCTGCCCCTCTGTCCCAAGCAGCCCCTCGGTCCAGTGGGGTCATTGAGAGGGGTGGTCATGGAGAGAATGCCACGGAGGCGGACAATAAGGCGGACTAAGACAATGATGAAGTGGGGTCCGCGTCCCGCGCCAGAGCCGCCACCGCGGACAGACGCCCACCCAGACCCTCCCCTATAGGTCAAGGTTTTGCGGCCGGAGTCCGCACCTTTGGGGGGGGGTACTGTCACGTTCTGACCTCTATTTCCGTTGTTTAGTATTTATTTAGTATGGTCAGGGCGTGAGTTGGGTGGGCAGTCTATGTTTGTTTTTCTATGTTTGGGGCATTTCTATGTTTTCGGCCTAGTATGGTTCTCAATCAGAGGCAGGTGTCATTAGTTGTCTCTGATTGAGAATCATACTTAGGTAGCCTGGGTTTCACTGTGTGTTTGTGGGTGATTGTTCCTGTCACTGTGTTTGTTGTCACAGGATAGGCTGTATAGGTTTTCACGTTCCGTTTGTTGTTTTGTAGAGTTAAGTTATTTCATGTATCGTTCAGTTTCCATTAATTAAAGAACATGAGTAACCACCACGCTGCTTTTTGGTCCGCTTCTCCTTCTACAGACGAACGTCGTTACACTAATAAATGTATTTCAATTTCCTTATATGAACTTGTAACTCAGTAAAATCTTTGAAATAGTTGCATGTTGCATTTAAATACAGATATACAAATATTACACACATCGAAGCAAAGTTCAGGGCAAAAATTATCTTTAATTGTTTTGACAAAACAAATAAGTGTAACCCTTTTAAATTGACTGAAAGTGCCATGTGTTTATCCCTGGATTGATGGGGCACCGTGGTTTTGGATATTTCAAATGTGATATTTCACATGAAGTTTCAGCCTGTGGACTTTCACATGTGATCACATAATCTTTCACATGTAAAATCGTGTGGTTTTGGAACACTTCACGTGATGATATTTCTCATGAAGTTTCACATGTAGATACATTTCACATTATATTTCCTTAGGTGATGCCCTGCAAACAAAAATGCGTCATCAGCATGTCCCCAGAACATCACGCAGTTGCAGTGTTTAATATTGAATTTTGACACACTTTAACTAAATTGTGCATGTTTTTCGATACAGTCATTATTATTCAACATGTCCCCACCTGCGATTTGAACTCACAACCTCTTTGTTCACAGCATTCTGATCTTCCTGCTACGAACGTCTGTGTCAATAACTTATTTCAGCCGTATTCCTAAACTGTGTACTTCAAAGTAAATCTCAACTTGTTAAAAGATACACACAAAAAAGTACTATATTTACTATAAGGATTCAGGATTAACATTAAAACAGAAATGTCCCACCAATATTAGACAACTATACAGAAAACCCTCAAATCGCTACAATAAGTAAATGAAATGAATGATGAGAGAATAGTCGGTTTAACTGATAACTAAAAAAGCAGTGCTCTCTTTTGTGAAGTGCAGAGAAGTATTATAGGTAAGGAATCTGTAGGGTTCTTCTGAGAATTATACAGACTTTGTGGCGCAACAGAAAGATAAAAAAAAACTAAATTCAAATCCCAGGTGGAAACATATTGAACAGTTAGCACTAAGGGATCATAATCTTAAAACCCCCATTTCATTACTTCCCTCAGATATGAAATAGCTGTTTTCACATGTTCAGCTGACATTTTCACATGTGAAAACAAAAGAGACATATGAGGTCAGTTGTTTACATGTGAAACCATATGTTCACATGTATAACATGTATAGTTCACATAGAGTTCACCAGCTTTTCAAGTGAGGATAATAACATGTTTTCACCTCATGTGAAATGCAGATTCACATGTGAAAAACTTCACTTGACAATCGAATTTGCACTTTTACAAAACTTGGTTTCATTGGTATAGCGTTGAAATTTTACATTCCCAAGTTGTCATATTTATTTCACGAGATCATGCTTCACATGTGCTCAAATGTGATGGCATGATTTTTCCACGGTTTTCTTATGAGTTCTACGTAAGGGCACACAGCAGAGCGAGAGAGCAATGATGTGGTGAACATATCTGCACATATGTGAAGTAGTATGCAATTCTCAGGGAACACTCTGAAAGTAGGCTCATGAGCAGATATACAAAAGTACCAGAGAATCTCTTTAAAAAATGAAAAGCTGAAAAGTCTTGACTCAATAACTATTCAACCCTTTTGTTATGACAAGCCTAAATAAGTTCAGGAGCAAAAATGTGCTTTACAAGACACATAATAAATTGCATGCACTCCCTCTGTGTGCAATAATAGTGTTTAACCTTATGTTTTCATGACCACCCCTCTGTACTCCAAACAAACAGGTAACTGCCAAAATAAAGGAAACACTTGAGTAAATTAGGGATACAAAGTATATTGAAAGCAGACATTTCCACGCAGGTGAGGTTCCTGGGTTACTTAAGCAATTAACATCCCATAATGTTTCGGGGCAGGTGCTGTATAATGGCTAGAGGAATAGACTTGAGATTTTGAGAGAGGTCTCAAAGGAGTCAAATGACCTTGTGGCCTCATGGGTAGAATGGTATTCATCTTTATCATCATTTCATAATGAAAAAAAAATGTATTTTTATTCCTATATTACATATTAGATCACTCAAAAATACAACTTTTACATTACTGTGTCGTTGACAACTAAAATGGTCTGACATACTCGGTATTCATATCCCAAAATAAAGAAATTATCTCACTATTTTAATAGATAAGATCATGGAAAGGAAATTACCTTGTCATTTCTGTGGAAAATTCTCCCTGATTAACTCTTTAATAATATTCCAGTTTACCTATTTGCTTATGGCCCTGCCCACAAATAACAACTTGTTGTTTTTTATTACATGAGGAAAAATGTTCAATTTTATTTGGAATGGCAAGTCTATTTATATAATGAATATGAATTCGGAGGGCAGAATTTATTAAATGTTAAAGCATTTGACCTATCACTAATGGCTTCAGTCATACAAAAGCTATACTTTAATCAGAACTGGTTCTCTAGCAGATTAGTAAGAATGTCTCACCCCGTGTTCAAGAATGGCCTTTTTCCCTTTATTCCTAGTACAACCTCTCAATTTTGGATATTTGAAATTGAAATCTCCAAAATATTGCTATTTTAAAACCAGCCATAGAAAGTTGGTTGTAATTTCAGAAAAGACAGAAAAAATATTACAACAAATATTACTTTGAAACTCAAATATAATAAATAATAAATAAAAAACATTATTTTTGGAAGAAATGTTTAAAAACTGTATAATCTTTGTAAATGATATCATAAATTTATGAACATTTGTGCTCTATCCAAAATTACAAACAACTAATTGCAGCCTTACCGCAAAAATGGAAAAGAACAGAGTTTAGAGTTTTTCAATAAAAATTATTATACAGAATTATTACAACAAATAGAATGTTATACGGTATATGGTTGAAGTCGGAAGTTTACATACACTTACATCTACTTTGTGCATGACACAAGTCATTTTTCCAACAATTGTTTACAGACAGATGATTTTACTTATATTTCACTGTATCACAATTCCAGTGGGTCAGAAGTTTACATACACTAAGTTGACTGTGCCATTAAACAGCTTGGAAAATTCCAGAAAATTATGTCATAGCTTTAGAAGCTGACATCATCATTTGAGTCAATTGGAGGTGTGGATGTATTTCAAGGCCTACCTTCAAACTCAGTGCCTCTTTTCTTGACATCATGGGAAAATCAAAAGAAATCATAAAAAATTGTAGACCTCCACAAGTCTATTTCATCCTTGGGAGCAATTTCCAAACGCCTGAAGGTACCACGTTCATCTGTACAAGCAATGGTGCGCAAGTATAATCACCATGGGACAACGCAGCCATCATACCGCTCAGGAAGGAGATACGTTCTGTCTCCTAGAGATGAACATACTTTTGAGCGAAAAGTGCAAATCAATCCCAGAACAACAGCAAAAGACCATGTGGAGATGCTGGAGGAAACAGGTACAAAAGTATCTATATCCACAGTAAAACGAGTCCTATATCGACATAACCTAAAAGGCCGCTCAGGAAGGTAGTGGCCACTGCTCCAAAACCGCCATAAAAAAGCCAGACTACGGTTTGCAGCTGCACATGGGGACAAAGATCGTACTCTTTGGAGAAATGTCCTCTGGTCTGATGACACAAAAATAGAACTGTTTGGCCATAATGACCATCATTATGTTTGGAGGTAAAAGAGGAAGTCTTGCAAGCCGAAGAACACCATCTAAACCTTGAAGCACGGAGGTGGCAGCATCACGTTGTGAGGGTGCTTTGCTGCAGGAGGGACTGGTGACCTTCACAAAACAGATGGCATCATGAGGCAGGAACATTATGTGGATATTGAAGCAACATCTCAAGACATCAGTCAGGAAGTTAAAGCTTGGTCACAATTGGGTCTTCCAAATGGACAATGACCCCAAGCATGCTTCAAAAGTTGTAGAAAAATTACTTAAGGACAACAAAGTCAAGGTATTGGAGTGGCCATCACAAAGCCCTGACTTCAATCCTATAGAAAAGTTGTGGGCAGAACTGAAAAGGCGCGTGCGTGCAAGGAGGTCTACAAACCTGACTCAGTTACACCAGCTCTGTCAGGAGGAATGGGCCAAAATTCACCCAATTTATTGTGGGAAGCTTGTGGAAGGCTAACCGAAACATTTGACCCAAGTTAAACAATGTAAAGGCAATTCTACCAAATACTAATTGAGTGTATATAAACTTCTGACCTTTTGGGAATGTGATGAAAGAAATAAAAGCTGAAATAAATAATTTTCTCTACTCTTATTCTGACATTTCACATTCTTAAAATAAAGTGGTGAACCTAACTGACCTAAAACAGGGAATATTTACTAGGATTACATGTCAGGAAATTGTGAAAAACTGAGTTTAAATATATTTGGCTAAGGTGTATGTCATTAGATCATTTGTTTGTCCATATGTAGCGTTTTTTTGGTCACAGGTTCAGAAATGCCTGAAGAATTGCAACATTTACCTGGAGTTAAGCACTGCTGGGTGATCTGAAAAGTCATAGACAATCAATAAAATAACAATTCTCTTAGCAAAAAAATGCTATCTTTAGTTTACAATCTGTAGAAACTATGAGAATAGAAAGGTTCAGAACTTTGTGAAACATCACAGCACTGAAATCAAATCTGGATAGTGTTCAGAGATAGATGGGAGGGGTTAAGGGGAGCTGAAGGGTGGTACAAAGAAAATCTGAAAAAACAAGGAAAATAATGTAAAATATACTGTGCCGTAAAATGTATATAGGATCAAACCTTTTGTGAAACATCATAACAACTTTGAAAAATGTTGCAAATAGAATGGGAGGGGTTGAGGGTAGCTGACGGATTTGATTAAAAGCAAATATAAGATAACTATTGTAGAATATACTGTGTCCGTGAAATGTATACATTACACATACGCTGGAAGTAGAAGCCTAACTGTTGTTGTAATTAGTTTACTCCAATTATGGAATGGATGGTAGGGTTAGAGGGAAAAAATAATAAAAAATATATTACAAATATTTACAGTATATGCAGTACCAGTCAAACATTTGGACACACCTACTCATTCAAGGGTTTTTCTTTATTTTTACTATTTTCTACATTGTAGAATAATAGTGAAGACATCAAAACTATGAAATAACACATAGGGAATCACATAGTAATCAAAAAAATTGTTAAACAAATACAAATCTTTTTTACATTTGAGATTATTCAAAGTAACCACCCTTTGCCTTGAAGACAGCTTTGCACACCCTTGGCATTCTCTCAACCATCTTCATGAAGTAGTTACCTGGAATGCATTTCAATTAAGAGGTGTGCCTTTTTAAAAGTTCATTTGTGGAATTTCTTTCCTTCTAAATGCGTTTGAGCCAATCAGTTGCGTTGTGACAAGGTAGGGGTTGTATACAGAACATAGCCCTGTTTGGCAAGAACATCTAAAATAAGCAAAGAGAAACGACAATCCATCATTACTTTAAGACATGAAGGTCTGTCAATCTGGATTATTTCAAGAGCTTTGAAACTTTCTTCAAGTGCAGGACAGCCACAGGAAAGGAAGACCCAGAGGATAAATTCATTAGATTTACCAGCCTAAATTTCATTAGATTTACCAGCCTCAGAAATTGCAGCCCAAATAAATGCTTCACAGAGTTCAAGTAACAGACACATCTCAACATCAACTGTTCAGAGATTAAGTGAATCAGGCTTTCATGGTTGGATTGCTGCAAAGAAACCACTACTACAGGACACCAATAAGAAGAAGATACTTGCTTAGGCCAACAAACACAAACAATGCAAATTAAACCACTGGAAATATGTCCACATTTGAGGTTTTTGGTTTGTGAGACGCAGAGTAGATGAACGGATGAGCTCCACATGTGTGGTTCCCAACGTGAAGCATGGGGGAGGAGGTGTGATGGTGTGTGGGTGGTTTGCTGGTGACACTGATTTATTTTGAAATCAAGGCACACTTAACCTGCATGACTACCACAGCATGCTGCAGCGATTCGCCATCCAATCTGGTTTACAAATAGTGGAACTACATTCTGTTTTTCAACAAGACAATTACACAAAACACACCTCCAGGATTTGTAAGGGAGCAAGAAGGAGAGTGATGAAGGGCCGCATCAGATGACCTGGCCTCCACAATCACTCGACCTCAACCAAATTGAGATGGTTTCGGATGAGTTGGACCGCAGAGTGAAGGAAAAGCAGCCAACAAGTGCTCAGCATATGTGGGAATTCCTTCAAGACTGGAAAAGCATTCATCACGAAGCTAGTTGAGAGAATGCCAAGAATGTGCAAAGCTGTCAAGACAATGGGTGGCTACTTTGAAGAATCTAAAATATATTTAGATTTGTTTAACGCTTTTTCTGTTACTACATTATTCCATGTGTTTTTTCATAGTTTTGATGTCTTCACTATTATTCTACAATGTAGAACATAGTAAAAATACAGAAAAACCCTTGAATGAGTAGGTGTGAACTTTTGACTTGTACTGTATATATTTATAAATAAAAACATACAGGGGATTGGAAATGATGCAAACAATTACATTGATAGAAGCCACAATATATGTTGAAATATTAAAGCTGATACACCGCCTAAAAAATGCCCTGCAAAGAATGGGAACCTATTGGAGATGGGTAAAAAATAAAATATAAAGCAGACATTGAATATCCCTTTGATAACTACAGCGCATTTGGAAAGTATTCAGACACCTTGACTTTTAAAATATTTTGTTACGTTACAGCCTTATTCTAAAATGGATTGAATAAATAAAAAATCCTCATCAATCTACACACTATGCCCCATAATGGCAAAGCAAAAACAAGTTTTTAGAAATGTTTGCAAATGTATTAAAAATAAAAAAACAGATACCTTATTTACGTAAGTATTTAGATCCTTTGTTGTGAGACTCGAAATTGACTTCAGGTGCATCCTGTTTACATTGATCATCCTTGAGATGTTTCTACAACTTGTTTGCTGTCTACCTGTGGAAAATCCAATTGATTGGTTATGATTCGGAAAGGCACACACCTGTCTATATAAGGTCCCACAGTTGACAGTGCATGTCAGACCAAAAACCAAGCAATGAGGTTGAAAGAATGGACCGTAGAGCTCCGAGACAAGATTGTGTTGAGGCACAGATCTGGGAAAGGCTACCAAAAAATGTTTGCAGCATTGAAGGTCCCCAAGAACACGTTGGCCTCCATCATTCTTAAATGGAAGAAGTTTGGAACCACCTAGACTCATCCTAGAGCTGACCAACCGGCCAAATTGAGCAATTAGGGGAGCAGGGCCTTGGTCAGGGAGGTGACCAAGAACCTGATGGTCACTCTGACAGAGCTCCAGAGTTCCTCTGTGGAGATTGGAGAACCTTCCAGAATGACAACCATCTCTGCAGGACTCCACCAATCAGGCCTTTATTGTAGAGTGGCCAGACAGAAGCCATTACTCCGTAAAAGGCACATGACAGCCCGCTTGGAGTTTGCCAAAAGGCATCTAAAGGACTCAGACCAGGAGCAACAAGATTCTCTAATCTGATGAAACCAAGATTGATCTCTTTGGTCTGAATGCCAGTGTCACGTCTGGAGGAAACCTGGCACCATCCCTACGGTGAAGCATGATGGTGGTAGCATCATGCTGTGGTTCACCTTCCAACAGGACAACAACCCTAAGCACACAGCCAAGACAATGCAGGTGGGGCTTCGGGGCAAGTCTCTGAATGTCCTTGAGTGGCCCAGCCAGAGCCTGGACTTGAATCCAATTTAACATCTCTGGAGAGACCTGAAAATAACTGTGCAGCAACACTCCCCATCCAACCTGACAGAGCTTGAGAGGATCTGCAGAGAAGGATGGGGGAAACTCCCCAAATACAGGTGTGCCAAGCTTGTAGCTTCATACCCAAGAAAACTTGAGGCTGTAATCGCTGCCAAAGGTGCTTCAACAAAGTACTGAGTAAAGGTCTGAATACTTATGTAAATGTGATATTTCATTTTTTTTCTTTTTAATAAATTTGATTTGTTATTATAGGGTATTGTGTGTAGATTGGTGATGGAAAAAACATTTAAAATAAGGCTGTAGTGTAACAACATTTTGAAAACGGGGTCTGAAAACTTTCCGAATGTATATCCTGTTACTCATCAATATGAAAGCAGATCTCATTAAATGGAACGCCCATAACTCTTAGAATAAACCTTCCAGACTTGGAATTGTTTCAACTCACCACCCAAGACTCTTACTAGCGATATATAGTTTAATACACTAAAGAGTAACAATCGGTACATATTGAAGATGTGATCGTCCCCAGAATCTTTTCACAAGTATATTTTCAAAGGATAAATGACATTAACAACTTCCTGGTTAACAATAATGAAGAAAAGGAAATGTATTCTACAGGATCTAACATCACTGCCAAAAAACACAACCCTATGGAACAATCCTTGCATAGCTTTTCAGAATTCACAGATAAATTGGTCCACATAGAAAAATAAATGTATAGAAACTGTAAATGACTGCTGTAAAGTGCTAAATTTATGGGCAGAGTTAGAATGTAAATGTACTTCTACTCTGTCTGTCTGAATATTTCAAGACATGGCATATGAGGGTGCAATGAGATTCCCAATACTTTTCTTGTCAATCATCTTGAAAAAACAAACACTTTAAAACTCAGCCAGGACACCCGTGATACAAGTCAGTATTTGACGTCCATCCATGTCTGAGGACATCTGCAGATGACGTGGAAACCGGCCACTGGGGGCAATAGTGAGCACTATTACCTTCAAATAGGTTTCGGTTTTGCTTGGGCGTTGTGGACGGGGATGGCAGATGGGCTTAAGCATCTGCCTCTGATTCCAGGATGCAAGAATTGTGTTTTTGTTTTAAGCCTTACCTTTACCTTAACCATTCAGAGTTAATGCCTAAACTTAACATTAAACACTTAGAAATTTTACTTTTGAAAAACATGAATAAACTTATAATTCTGATGTAAGACTCTGAGAGCTAGTTGTAAAAACTTTAACACAATGGAAATGTCAAATGCTTTATTATCTTGGGGTTGAAAATGTGTGGGCGACACTAAATGGTGCAATTTGAGGTCATGTGGCTGAGAGTGATGCGAGTGCTGGAGATGGGGGTGTGAGCAGGTGGGTCTGGGCAGGTGTGATGTCGTTGATGTTTGTGTGCGTCTGTATGTAGTCGTGCATTGTATAAAAATAATAATAATATGAATAATATGCATTGAGCATGGTGAAGTTATTAATCCCATTTTGGATGCGTCAATACACCCAGTCACTACAAAAATACAGGCTTCCTTCCTAAATCAGTTGCCTGAAAGTAAGGACACCACTCAGGGATTTTACCATGAGGCCAATGGTGATTTGAAAACAGTTACAGAGTTTAATGGCTGTGATAGGAGAAAACTAAGTATGGATCAACAGCATTGTAGTTACTGCACAATACTAACCTAAATGACTGAGTGAAAAGAAGGAAGCCTGTACAGAATACAAATATTTCAATACATGCATCCTGTTTGCCATAAGGCACTAAAGTAATACTGAAAATAAATTTGCGTTATGCTTAGGACAAATCCAAGATATTTTAATCATATTTTCAGGCATGGGTGGTGGCTGCATCATGTTATGGATATGCATGTCATCAGCAAAGACAAGGCAGTTTTTTGGGATAGACTGTAAAGAAACAGAATAGAGCTAAGCACAGACAAAATCCTAGAATAAAACCTGATCCAGTCTCCTTCCTAACAGACTCCAACAGACAAATTCACCTTTCAGTAGGACAGTAACCTAAAACAAAAGGCCAAATATACACTTAAGTTGCTTACCAAGATAACATTGAATGGTCCTGAGTGGCCTAGTTACTGTTTTGACAAATTGGGTTGAAAATCTATGGTAACAACCAACTTGACAGAAGAATTTAAAAAGAATAATGGAATAATGGGCAAATATTGTACAATCCAGGTGTGCAAAGTTCTGAAAGACTTACCTAGAGTGGCACAGCGGTCTAAGGCACCACATCTCAATACTGGAGTCGTCACTACATACACCCTGAATCCAGGCTGTGTCACAACCGGCAGTGATTGGGAGTCCCATAGGGCGGCGCACAATTGGCCCAGCGTCGTCCGGGTTCGGCCGGTGTAGGCTGTCATTGTAAATAAGAATTTGTTCTTAATTTAAATGACTTGTCTAGTTAAATGAAGGTTTTTTGTCTTTTTTTACGTTTTTTGAAAAATATATCCCCCTTTGTAAGTCAAGAGATGTGAATACTTTCTGTATGGGAGGGAAAAGGTTATGAGGGAGGAGGAATGGGGCATAAGGGTTGTGATGTGTTTGGGTGGGGTATCGTGTCTAGCAGCAGGAGCCTTTCTCCCAAACATGCACATGCACACACAATAAGTGAAGGGGAAGAGGGCTTTGCTTGCTGGACCCATTTTTTCCTGAGGGTGCGAGGGGAATTAAGAGGATTTAGTCATTAACTTTTTTGGGGATAGGGGGTAGTATTCAGAAGTTTGGATGACTGAGGTGCCCAAAGTAAACTGCCTGTTACTCAGGCCCAGAAGCTAGGATATGGAATGACCTAGTCAAAGCCCAGACCTCAATCCAATTGAGAATCTGTGGTATGACTTAAAGATTGCTGTAAACCAGCGGAACCCATCCAACTTGAAGGAGCTGGAGCAGTTTTGCCTTGAAGAATGGGCTAAAATCCCAGTGGCTAGATGTGCCAAGATTTGGGATAGGGGGCAGTATTTTGACGTCTGGATGACAAGCGTGCCCAAAGTAAACTGCCTGTTACTCAGGCCCAGAAGATAGGATATGCATATAATTGGTAGATTTGGATAGAAAACTGTTAAAATAATGTTGTAGATAATCTTAATGTCCAATGTATGCATCCTTGAGGAACACCAAACATACGTAATCCCATCATTATCAAATAATTGAGCAATTCAAATCACAACTAAACAAAACAATATATTTCCGTTTCTCATTCTCTCTTTTACTCTTACCCCTTTTCTTTCTCCCCCAAACCTCCCTCTCTCTAACCCCCCTGCCCTTCCTTTTCTCTTCAGTAGCACACTGTCTGTTTCATTGGCTGGACACACATGCACAAAACACAGAAGTAGATTGAGCAGAGGGTGACCATATACATTTTCCCGACATTTCTTATAAACTGTAAACTAAGCCAATACCTCCCCAGCCCCCATGAATCCTCTAACCCCCTCCACTCAGCACACACACACACACACACACACACACACACACACACACACACACACACACACACACACACACACACACACACACACACACACACACACACACACACTTCACTATCATTATGTGCCATTACCCAGTCCCAAATCCTTACCCCTCTCCAACCTCTCTCCTTCCAGACAGACAAGCTAATCAATCTGTTAGGTTTTCTTATGCTTTTCTATCCTTCTCCATCCTTCACTTTACACAATGGGATTTAGTATCTTTCCATTTTTCCTCTATCTTGCTTTCTCTCTCTTTCTATCACATTACTCTCTCTGCCCCTTCTCTAACTATTTTTCTCTCTGCCCTCCGCTCTCCACTTCTGTGTCGCTGTCACCTTCTATCTATTCCTCTCTCTCTCTCTCTCCTCCCCCACTCACTGTTACCCACTGTCTGTTTCTCTCTCCATCGCTATCTTTCTGTAATCAAAATGGTAAAACACTAAAACCTGTTAGGCAGTAAATCAGGTTTAATCTCGGGCTTGAAGAAAAGATGAACAGTAATCCACATCTGTCCATAGAAATATTTACCGCTCATATTTTAGACCTCATCCAGCCCTGCTGGCTAAGCCCTTTATGTGTGTGTGTGTATGTGAGGGGGTGTTGGTTCTTCTATCCTTGTGGGGACCTAAAAATTCACCATTAGTACCCACAGGGATAGTAAAACAAGGAACATTCTCCCT
This sequence comes from Oncorhynchus clarkii lewisi, assembly GCF_045791955.1. NCBI lineage: Eukaryota > Metazoa > Chordata > Actinopteri > Salmoniformes > Salmonidae > Oncorhynchus > Oncorhynchus clarkii. The sequence continues at coordinate 38,064,656 of NC_092166.1, forward strand.
TGTGGGGACATTTCCCACATCCCCATGAGGACAATGGCTATTTAAGGGTTAGGCTCAATGGCTGGTTCAGCCAGCCAGTTCCTGTCGGGTTGTTGCCATGGCCAATTAGAGACTGCATGATCTGTGGTAAACGCAAACTTACGAGGCTGGATCATCATCTACGGTCGGTTCAAAAACTAAAAACTATGAGCCAGATGTACAGAGAAGCTATGCAGGCATCTTCGTCTACGTAGTTACCAGTGAATACCACAGTGTCAGTGAATACAGCCACAGCCGGATCCCCATCCTCCTATGATGAGAGCAACCTTCCATCTGGGCAATGGGCGAGAGCAAACTTCCAGGGACAGACGAGAGCAAACTTCCAGGGACGGATGAGGAAAACTTCCAGGGATGGACGAGGAAAAATCCAGGGACGGACAAGAGCAAACTTCCAAGGACGGACGAGAGCAAACTTCCAGGGATGGACGAGACAAACTTCCAGGGACGGACGAGAGCAAACTTCCAGGGACGGACGAGACAAACTTCCAGGGATGGACGAGACAAACTTCCAGGGACGGACTAGGAAAACTTCCAGGGACGGACGAGACAAACTTCCAGGGACAGACGAGAGCAAACTTCCAGGGACGGACGAGACAAACTTCCAGGGACGGACGAGAGCAAACTTCCAGGGACGGACGAGACAAACTTCCAGGGATGGACGAGACAAACTTCCAGGGATGGACGAGAGCAAACTTCCAGGGATGGATGAGACAAACTTCCAGGGACGGACGAGATAGACTCTGAGACCGAGGCTGACAGAGACTTCTTCGGTTTATACAATACTATTCTTTTGAAACATATGGATTTTCTCGTAGGGAGCCATCCTACAAGTTGTTGTACAGACAATACTCAATCAACAATCTCAAGGCTGAAGGAATTTTTCGATAAAATGACAGGGACAGAACCTGAGAACTACAAGAGGCACCCCGAGTGGTTCCAGATTGTGAGGGACTGCGGGCTGCGCGAAAATACATTGAAAAACGACCATGGCTGTGTAAGACAATTCATCAAGTACTGTTTAGATTTTCAGCCAACTCCTTTTCAAGCCAGTGGGTCGAGAGTTAGAGAGACAGAAAACTGTCTCTCGCCAAGATGGACTATGATTGCCCGATGGAGCTCCCAGCACAGAGAGCTTTTGTCCTAAGTGCCGGGATTCCATCCTTCCATCCTCAGCCCAGATGCAGAAATTAATATTGAAAAGTGATATGTCTATTGAACAATCTTTAGGTCGGTTGGAGCAGGGACGTTTAAAATCAGATATAGTCCATTTTGCAGCGTTTTATGTGGCCTTTAGGCAGTTTTTAATGGCTCTCGTTGGAGGCCACTCAATGAGAAGGAATTCCTGGAGATGACCCAGAAGGAGACCGGTACCATCTGTGTGTATATCAGTAAAAAAACACTTTTTGTGTTTGGTGAATGTAGACTTCTCTTATCCAAAGAGGAATTAAGCTTAAACATTTCTACAAAATCCGCCACTCTTTAAGTGGTTATCAGAACTCCGTAAACGTTTTTTTCCTCTCCACGAGCAAGGCACTGTCTACTTTGGGGCTTACTCTGGGTGAAATCTTTCAGGAATACGGCAGTGGTTCTCGTGTGATGCTTGACAGTGTACAGCGTTCAATTACAACATTAAACTTTGCCAAAGAGTGTGTTGCACACGGGGAAATTATAAGCGAACACATGCTTCATTCCATCGACACTCAACATAGATATTACAACTTCTCATGTATCCCAAAGAATGCTGCTCGGATGTTGATTGAAAATGTAATTGGAATAAATAATAATTGTTCTGAATCATTTCTCTGTGTCCGTTATTAATTGGGGATATACATTTGCATTTGGAAAGTATTCAGACCCCTTGACCTTTTCCACATTTTGTTTCAATACAGCCTTATTCTGAAATTGATTAAATTGTTGTTTTTCCTCATCAATTTACAGACAATACCCCATAATGACAAAGCAAAAACAGGTTTGAAAAAATGTTTGCTTTGTTGAAGCACCTTTGGCAATTATTACAGCCTAGAGTCTTCTTGGGTATGACTCTACAAGCATGGCACATCTGTATTTGGGGAGTTTCTTAAGCGTTCTCATCCAGCCAAGCCGTGGACCCCAAACCCACCCCTGAGGGCCCCTGGAGCCACCCCCTCCATCTGCACCTGGTTACCCATTTGGGTTGGACTTCGTGCCATAAAAAAATATATACAGTTAAAGTTTACTGGAGTCATTAAAACTCATTTTTCAAACACTCCATAAATGTCTTGTTAACCATCTATAGTTTTGGCAAGTCGTTTAGGACATCTACTTTGTGCATGACACAAGTCATTTTTTCAAACAGACAGATAATTTCACTTATAATTCACTTTTTCACAATTCCAGTGGGTTTACGTACACTAAGTTGACTGTGCCATTAAACAGCTTGGAAAATTCCAGAAAATGTTGTCATGGCTTTAGAAGCTGCTGATAGGCTAATTGACATCATTTGAGTCAATTTGAGGTGGATGTATTTCAAGGCCTATCTGGATGTATTTCAAGACCTCAGAAAAAAAATGGTAGACCTCCACAAGCCTGGATCATCCTTGGGAGCATTTTTCAAACGCCTGAAGGTACCACGTTCATCTCTACATACAATAGTATGCAAGTATAAAAAACATGGGACCACACGCCGTCATACCGCTCAGGAAGGAGATGCGTTCTGTCTCCTAGAGTTGAACGTACTTTGGTGCGAAAAGGGCAAATCAATCCCAGAACAACAGCAAAGGACCTTGTGAAGATGCTGGAGGAAACAGGTAAAAAAGTATCTACAGTGGGGCAAAAAAGTATTTAGTCAGCCACCAATTGTGCAAGTTCTCCCACTTAAAAAGATGAGAGAGGCCTGTAATTTTCATCATAGGTACACCTCAACTATGAAAATCACATTGTAGGATTTTTTATGAATTTATTTGCAAATTATGGTGGAAAATAAGTATTTGGTCAACAACAAAAGTTTATCTCAATACTTTGTTATATACCCTTTGTTGGCAATGACAGAGGTCAAACGTTTTCTGTAAGTCTTCACAAGGTTTTCACACACTGTTGCTGGTATTTTGGCCCATTCCTCCATGCAGATCTCCTCTAGAGCAGTGGTGGTTTGGGGCTGTTGCTGGGCAACACAGACTTTCAACACCCTCCAAAGATTTTCTATGGGGTTGAGATCTGGAGACTGGCTAGGCCACTCCAGGACCTTGAAATGCTTCTTATGAAGCCACTCCTTCGTTGCCCGGGCGGTGTGTTTGGGATCATTGTCATGCTGAAAGGCCCAGACACGTTTCATCTTCAATGCCCTTGCTGATGGAAGGAGGTTTTCACTTAAAATCTCACGATACATGGCCCCATTCATTCTTTCCTTTACACGGATCAATCGTCCTGGTCCCTTTGCAGAAAAATAGCCCCAAAGCATGATGTTTCCACCCCCATGCTTCACAGTAGGTATGGGGTTCTTTGGATGCAACTCAGCATTCTTTGTCCTCCAAACACGACGAGTTGAGTTTTTACCAAAAAGTTATATTTTGGTTTCATCTGACCATATGACATTCTCCCAATCTTCTTCTGGATCATCCAAATGCTCTCTAGCAAACTTCAGACGGGCTTGGACATGTACTGGCTTAACTTCTTGCTCCTACTTGAGACGCAGATGTCTCAAGTAGACACCTGGAAATGCAAATGCGCTACGCTAAATGCTAAATGTACTCGTTAAAACTCAAACGTTCATCAAAATGCACATGCAGGGTATTGAAATAAAGCTACACTCGTTGTGAACCTAGCCAACAAGTCAGATTTTTTAAATGCTTTTCGGCGAAAGCATTAGAAGCTATTATCTGATAGCATGCAACACCTCAAAATGCCTGAATGCGACGTAAACAAAGATTTAGCTTATCCGGCGCTACACAAAACGCAGAAATAAAATATAAAACATTCATTACCTTTGACGAGCTTCTTTCTTGGCACTCCTATATGCCCCATAAACATCACTATTGGGTCTTTTTTTCGTTTAAATCGGTCCATATATACCCAAAATAGCTTTCTATGGAAGCTGTGTCATTCAGAAAAAAACATCGTTTTTAAACGCTGCGTCATTTTTTAAAATTAAAAAAGTCGACGATAAACTTTCACAAAACACTTCGAAATACTTTTGTAATCCAACTTTAGGTATTAGTAAACGTTTATAATCTATCAAAATGATTACAGGGCGATGTGTATTCAATAGCTCCTCGTCTTCAAATCAATGGCTGCCAATGTGCACATTCAAAACATCCTGGTGGAGACCGGAAGAAATTGAATCCAGTTAGTTGGATTTACCAAGAAAAAACTCCCAGGAAAATGACAACAATGGCGACATCGTGTGGAATCTGTAGGAATTGCATGCAGGTCCATAATTAATTTTGTGCCCTTTTAACAACCCATGAAAGTGACGCATGGAAATTATTTTTAGCTTTCAGAGAGCAGTTTTTCTTGCGTTTTTCGATGAAACACACAATCTGTTATAGTCACAGCCGTGATTTAACCAGTTTTAGAAACTTCAGAGTGTTTTCTATCCATCATATGCATATACTATATTCCTGGCATGAGTAGCAGGACGCTGAAAAGTTGCGCGATTTTTAACAGAATGTTCGAAAAAGGAAGGGGTAGACTTAATTAAGCAGGGGGACACGTCTGGCACTGCAGGATTTGAGTCCCTGGCGGCGTAGTGTGTTACTGATGGTAGGCTTTGTTACTTTGGTCCCAGCTCTCTGCAGGTCATTCACTAGGTCCCCCCGTGTGGTTCTGGGATTTTTGCTCACTATTCTTGTGATCATTTTGACCCCACGGGGTGAGATCTTGCGTGGAGCCCCAGATCGAGGGAGATTATCAGTGGTCTTGTATGTCTTCGATTTCCTAATAATTGCTCCCACAGTTGATTTCTTCAAACCAAGCTGCATACCTATTGCAGATTCAGTCTTCCCAGCCTGGTGCAGGTCTACAATTTTGTTTCTGGTGTCCTTTGACAGCTCTTTGGTCTTGGCCATAGTGGAGTTTGGAGTGTGACTGTTTTAGGTTGTAGACAGGTGACTTTTATACTGATAACAATTTCAAACAGGTAACATTAATACAGGTAATGAGTGGAGGACAGAGGAGCCTCTTAAAGAAGAAGTTACAGGTCTGTGAGAGCCAGAAATCTTGCTTGTTTGTAGGTGACCAAATACTTATTTAACACCATAATTTGCAAATAAACTCATTAAAAATCCTACAATGTGATTTTCTGGATTCTTTTTCTCATTTTGTCTGTCATAGTTGAGGTGTACCTATGATAAAAATTACAGGCCTCTCATCTTTTTAAGTGGGAGAGCTTGCACAATTGGTGGCTGACTAAACACTTTTTTGCCCCACTGTATACCCAAAGTAAACCGAGTCCTATATCTACATAACCTGAACGGCTTCTCAGTAAAAGTAAACCGAGTCCTATATCTACATAACCTGAACGGCTTCTCAGTAAGGAAGAAGCCATTGCTCCAAAACCGCCATAAAAAGCCAGACTACGTTTTCAACTGCACATGGGGACAAAGATCGTACTTTTTGGAGAAATGTCCTCTGGTCTGATGAAACAAAAATAGAACTGTTGGGCCATAATGACCATCGTTATGTTTGGAGAAAAAAGGGAGGGCTTGCAAGCCGAAGAACACCATCCCAACCGTGAAGCACGGGGGTGGCAGCATCATGTTGTGGGGGTGCTTTGCTGCAGGAGGGACTGGTGCACTTCACAAAATAGATGGCATCATGAGGCAGGAACATTATGTGGATATATTGAAGCAACATCTCAACTCATCAGTCAGGAAGTTAAAACTTGGTTGCAAATGGGTCTTCCAAATGGACAATGACACCAAGCATACTTCAAAAGTTGTGGCAAAATGGCTTAAGGACAACAAAGTCAAGGTATTGGAGTGGCCATCTCAAAGCCCTGACCTCAATCGTATAGAAAAGTTGTGGGCAGAACTGAAAAAGCGTATGTGTGCAAGGTCTACAAACCTGACTCAGTTACACCAGCTCTGTCAGGAGGATTGGGCCAAAATTCACCCAATTTATTGTGGGAATCTTGTGGAAGGCTACCCGGAACATTTGACCCAAGTTAAACAATGTAAAGGGAATGTCACCAATTATTATTTGAGTGTATGTAAACTTCTGACCCACTGGAAATGTGATGAAAGAATTAAAAGCTGAATAAATAATTCTCTCTACAATTTTTCTGACATTTCACATTCTTAAAATAACATGGTGATCTTAACTGACCCAAGACAGGGAATTTTTATTGGGATAAAATGTCAGGAATTGTGAAAAACTGAGTTTAAAACCTCTTAGTGATCCCTTAATGCGCCAATCCTGTTAACAGGATAGATTTGACAACATCCGGTGAAATTGCAGAGCGCCAAATTCAAACTACAGAAATATCAATATTCAACATACACAAAAATATCAGTGTAATACATCAAAATAAAGCTTAACTTCTTGTTAATCCAGCCGCTCTGTCAGATTTCATAAAGGCTTTAGAGCGAAAGCACATCATGCGATCATCTGAGGACAGCGCCCCGCATACAAACACATGAAATCATTTTTCAACCAGGCAGGTGCGACACAAAAGTCAGAAATAACAATATAATAAATGCCTTAACTTTGAAGATCTTCTTCTTTTTGAAATCCCAAATGTCTCAGTAACACAATGAATGGTCATTTTGTTTGATTTATTTATTCCTTCTATGTATCCCCAAAATGTATTTGGCGCGTTTGATTCAGAATTACAACGCTTCCAACTCGCCCAACCTGACTACCAAGTATCTAATGAGTTATCTGTAAACTTGGTCCAAACATTTCAAACAATGCTCCTATTCCAACCTCAGGTATCCTAAAATGTAAATAATCGATAAAATTTAAGACGGGATAATCTGTTTCCAATACCGAAGAAAAATAACACGGAGCGCGCTCCTGTTCACGTGCAACAAAAGACTAGGGACCTTCAGAGTGACACTTACAAAGAACAGCACTACTTCTTAATTTCTCCATTGAAAAAAATAGACCAATTTCTAAAGACTGTTGACATCCAGTGGACTGCAACCAGGTTCCTAACAATAAGGGTATCCCATAGAAAAAAATTGGAACAAAAAGATTTCCCTGGATGGTTTGTCCTCGGTGTTTCGCCTGCCAAATCAGTTATGTTATACTCACAGACATTATTTTAACAGTTTTAGAAACTTTAGAGTGATGTCCATATGCATATCCTAGCTTCTGGGCCTGATTAACTGGCTTTTTACTTTGGGCACGATTTCATCTGGACGTCAAAATACTGCCCACTATCCTTAAGAGGTTTTAAATGTATTTGGCTATGTTGTATGTAAGCTTCCGACTTCAACTGTATATATTAAATATACTTCCTGAGTGTCTGTCAGTTCCCCGGAAGCCCCTTCCCTCACCCCAGACCTTTTTTCTCTCACCTTCTAACACAATTATTCTATATTATACTTTATCCGAAAATGGATTTGATTACATGACAGTGCACATCTAAAAAAAAACATCCAGATTGGACTTTTAATTTTCTAGTTATTTGACCCCCCTGGTAGGGTGACACCTAAGCTCTGTGAGGTGCAGAGCTTATTTCTACATTTCGGCCTCTCTTGTAGTAACCCCACTCTGTTCCAGGTCAACCAGACAAGTACCGGTGCGATTTGAGAAACCTGATTTTATCTCTCACCATATCTCAAAAATGGTAAGAGATAGAGACTCCCTGTCTTTTTTCCCCACCTAGGTGGGATGTTGGGCGGCCACCCAAAAGTTGATATGGTGGTCATTCCGGTTTGGGCCATTATCCCTCCGGCAACCCTGACGGTTGATATCTCAGCCCTTGGGAGGGTCAAATACTCCTGGGTAGGTGCAAATTGATGGCTGGGTTGGTTGCTTGGATCCTGTGATGGTTTCACCATGATTGATACATGTTTTTTAGCCGGCTTCACTCCTTCTGACTGAAATGAAGGCTCCAGCTTGTGTGTGGGCGGACGTTAGGCACTGACCTCGGCTGGTGCTCACTCCCTGCGTTCCCCTCACATCCCCACGGTTCCTCATTGTTGTCCAGACAGTTTCACGCCTAGTGACCATTTGGCATTCATGATCATTTGGAGACGGTTCACACCGCTCCTCAAATACACTCCAGCCGAGACCCGTCTGAGTGAGACCCAGTTGACCCTTCTTTCCCAGTGGCTCTACAATGACGTGCCCAGGCAGCGATGCCTTGGATGGTGGTGTCAGATATATATTTCTCAAACTCTGTCGTTGGCTATTTTCTTGTCTATTCCTAGGGAGAACTTGACCAGGATAGGGCTCTGGTCCTAGCCTGAGCCTGGTTCCCCATTTATCTCCATCGCCTGAGTTGTTCCCGACTGGTTGTCCTCTCCTATCCCTAGTATGCACGGCTTCACGGCCGTGTAGGATGGGGACTTGGGACAGTTGGTCAAACGGGTCTCCCCTCCTCTCTCTCACAGGGGAACTTGGGATAGGGTCCCGGTGGGTATGCTCAAACTGCCGAACTGATTCAAATTGAGAAGGTGAGCCCAGACGCCCAGGGTTTGTTTTCACGAGTAGTCAGAAAAGTTACCGTCGGCTGGGTAAGGTAGGGGGCTCACGCCCCTCGCCTCTCTCTCTGTTGTCGCTTGGGTTGGGCTCCAAAGAGCTCTATTGCCTCCCTTTATAAATATAACACGGACCTGAAATACATATGGCCCCTTCGGCTAAAACAAAAGTTTAGGTTCTTGACACTGTGATGTGGTTGAGGGTTATCACCCTAGCAGCTCCACTTCATTCAATGGCCTTAGCCATTCTTCAGGGGCTGTCTCTTTGGCTAAAACACTGGCTACCAGGTACACATTATAAGGTCCAAGGGCAAGAGAGTGAGAGGTGGGCAGGCGAGAAGAGATGACAGGGTGGCTGAGCCCCGGCCGATGAGTCATGCCCACAGAGAACGAGGGTTGTTGCCCAGGTAGGGAAAGTAGGTGTCGAGGCCTGGAGGTCTGGCTTTGGAGAGGGACAAAGTGGAGTGGCCCCAGGGAGAAGGCCCATGTGTGTGACTGACACCAGGGTGAGTGGAGTGGTGGAGATGTCAGCAGTCAGTGGGGGCCTGGGACTGGAGGGACCCAGGGAGAAGGCCCATGTGTGTGACTGACACCAGGGTGAGTGGAGTGGTGGAGATGTCAGCAGTCAGTGGGGGCCTGGGACTGGAGGGCCTGGGACTGGAGGGCCTGCGGGAGAAGGCACCATGTGTGTGAGTGACAATAAGGTGAGTGGAGTGGGGGAGAGATCACAAATGGGGGACTGGGCCTGGAGGTCTTACAGGCCCCAGGGAGAAGGCCCATTTGTGTGAGTTCACATTTGGAAATAGTCTCTGGAGAGAAACCTGGACTCTGTCGTTTTTCAGCAGAGCTCTCTCATTGATTTGTATTGGGTTCCCAGGTGCCTGTGGTTAAAAATGGAGTGAAACGACCAGTGGCGTCCCCCTGTGGGCAACCCCAGGCAGGGGCTGTTTCCCCACCTCCCTGGGTCTCCCCCAACCTGGCCATGGACCCGCCGCCAGTCACTGAGGGCCCCTGAAGCTATCTGCCCCCAGCTGCACATGGTAACCCCTTTCGGTCAACAGGTGCACTTTTGGACTTCATCTCTTGCAGCCTCTCCCGTAGTTGCCACACTCAGTTCCAGGTCGACCAGACAGGTACCACCGCGATTTCAGAAACCTGCTTTTCGACAACTAGAGAACCATGGCCTAGATTCCCTGGGATGGTCAGGTTATGTTACCCGTGTACAGATATTTGAAAACTGGCTACTTTGAGTGTGATGAGTCCTTAAAATGCATGGTTCCCACTATTGGAACACAGCCATCAATCCTGTGACTCCTGAGTTATCAGACGCCTATGGGTCTATGTGAGTGGGCATTTCAGTTCTCGCCTATGGGCCTATGTGAGTGGGCATTTCATTTCTCGCCTATGTGAGTGGGCATTTCATTTCTCGCCTATGGGCCTATGTAAGTGGCCATTTCAGTTCTCGCCTATGTGAGTGGGCATTTCATTTCTCGCCTATGGGCCTATGTGAGTGGGCATTTCAGTTCTCGCCTATGGGTCTATGTGAGTGGGCATTTCAGTTCTCGCCTATGGGTCTATGTGAGTGGGCACTTCATTTCTCGCCTATGGGCCTATGTGAGTGGGCATTTCAGTTCTCGCCTATGGGTCTATGTGAGTGGGCATTTCAGTTCTCGCCTATGGGTCTATGTGAGTGGGCATTTCAGTTCTCGCCTATGGGCCTATGTGAGTGGGCATTTCCTTTCTCGCCTATGGGCCTATGTGAGTGGGCATTTCAGTTCTCACCTATGGGCCTATGTAAGTGGCCATTTCAGTTCTCGCCTATGGGCCTATGTGAGTGGCCATTTCAGTTCTCGTCTATGTGAGTGGCCATTTCAGTTCTCGTCTATGTAAGTGGGCATTTCATTTCTCGCCTATGGGCCTATGTAAGTGGCCATTTCAGTTCTCGCCTATGGGACTATGTGAGTGGCCATTTCAGTTCTCGTCTATGTGAGTGGCCATTTCAGTTCTTGTCTATGTGAGTGGCCATTTCAGTTCTCGCCTATGGGCCTATGTAAGTGGTCATTTCAGTTCTCGTCTATGTGAGTGGGCATTTCATTTCTCGCCTATGGGCCTATGTAAGTGGCAATTTCAGTTCTCGCCTATGTGAGTGGGAATTTCAGTTCTCGCCTATGGGCCTATGTGAGTGGGCATTTCCTTTCTCGCCTATGGGCCTATGTGAGTGGGCATTTCAGTTCTCGCCTATGGGCCTATGTAAGTGGCAATTTCAGTTCTCGCCTAGGGCCTATGTGAGTGGCCATTTCAGTTCTCGCCTATGTGAGTGGGCATTTCATTTCTCGCCTATGTGAGTGGGCATTTCATTTCTCGCCTATGTGAGTGGGCATTTCATTTCTCGCCTATGGGCCTATTTGAGTGGCCATTTCAGTTCTCGCCTATGGGCCTATGTGAGTGGGCATTTCATTTCTCGTCTATGTAAGTGGCCATTTCAGTTCTCGCCTATGTTAGTGGGCATTTCATTTCTCGCCTATGGGCCTATGTAAGTGGGCATTTCAGTTCTCGCCTATGGGCCTATGTGAGTGGGAATTTCAGTTCTCGCCTATGGGCCTATGTGAGTGGGCATTTCATTTCTCGTCTATGTGAGTGGGCATTTAATTTCTCCCCTATGGGCCTATATGAGTGGGCATTTCAGTTCTCGTCTATGTGAGTGGGCATTTCAGTTCTCGTCTATGTGAGTGGGCATTTCATTTCTCGCCTATGGGCCTATGTGAGTGGACATTTCAGTTCTCGCCTATGGGCCTATGTGAGTGGGCATTTCAGTTCTCGTCTATGTGAGTGGGCATTTCATTTCTCGCCTATGGGCCTATGTGAGTGGGCATTTCATTTCTCGCCTATGGGCCTATGTGAGTGGGCATTTCAGTTCTCGTCTATGTGAGTGGGCATTTCAGTTCTCGTCTATGTGAGTGGGCATTTCAGTTCTCGTCTATGTGAGTGGGCATTTCAGTTCTCGTCTATGTGAGTGGGCATTTCATTTCTCGCCTATGGGCCTATGTAAGTGGCCATTTCAGTTCTCGTCTATGTGAGTGGGCATTTCAGTTCTCGCCTATGGGCCTATGTGAGTGGGCATTTCAGTTCTTGCCTATGTGATTGGACATTTCATTTCTCGCCTATGTGAGTGGGCATTTCATTTCTCGCCTATGGGCCTATGTGTGTGGGCATTTCAGTTCTCGCCTATGGGCCTATGTGAGTAGGCATTTCATTTCTCGCCTATAGGCCTATGTGAGTGGGCATTTCATTTCTCGCCTATGGGCCTATGTAAGTGGCCTTTTCAGTTCTCGCCTATGTGAGTGGGCATTTCATTTCTCGCCTATGGGCCTATGTGAGTGGGCATTTCAGTTCTCGCCTATGGGCCTATGTGAGTGGGCATTTCAGTTCTCGCCTATGTGAGTGGGCATTTCATTTCTCGCTTATGGTCCTATGTGAGTGGCCATTTCATTTCTCGCCTATGGGCCTATGTGATTGGGCATATCATTTCTCGCCTATGGACATTTGTAAGTGAGCAGGCATTGTGGACGTACATGCATGGCATGGATTGCTTAAAATTGAAAGCAGCTGCACTGAGGCTCGAACATGGGACCAGGGAGGCAGCTCTCCTACCGGCTGATCTACCTAGGTTGGATAGCTCTGGGGCGTGCCCAAGGCCCCCTTAAATCAGGCAGCTACAAGCCTGCCCTACCTGCCCACACCGACCCACAGCGGCAGACGTGATGGACGTCACCTGTGGGCAATTTAGTAATTGTTAAGGTCAACGTCATTGTGAACTTTAGCATGCACCAGCGCATTTTAGCCAAAAAAACTGGTTGCCTCAGCCAGGAAGCTGAATCTTAGCCACAGTGGATTTTCCAGCCAGACAATAACCCCAAGCACACATCAAAAACCACCACGAAATCTAAGAAAAAATTTATAAAAATTGCAATGGCTATCAATGGCAGTCTACGGACATGAACCTCATTGTTTACCTGTGGTTTGAATTGAAGAGGGTAGTCAACAAGTGCAGACAAAGGAGGATGTGGAAAGATTCTCTGTATGGAGGAATGGTCTTTCCCAATGTGTTCTCTAATCTCATAAAACATTGTACAAAAAGGCTCAGTGTTATGCGTAGCAGGAGAGGTGGGCGGGCCGGGGATGCTGGATGATTGAAAACAGCCGTGACAGTCATTTTTACCTCTTTTTTAATTTTATTTGTAAGTTTAACAATGAACAATGCTTTATTTTGAAAAAAAGGTAGTAAAATGTCTCTGTGCAAAGGTCCGTCCACAAATGTGCAAGGTCTCTTTAAATATCCCTCATCAAAAGTAGTGATTTCAGTTTAGAAAGGCCGCCATCAATCAACATTTATCTTCATTTCCAACAGTCACTTTTAGTTAGGCCTTTTCTCCTTAGCTCTCCATTGAATCAATTATTTTATACTTCCATATCTTCAGCACAACGTTAGCTTATATCCAAAGCGCACACATTACAAAATTCTGGGACACTAAAGTCCATGGAGAACCAGAGCACCTCCTCCCAGCTGCCCACTGCACTGAGGCTAGGTAACACGGTCACCACCGATAAATCCATGATAATCGAAAACTTCAACAAGCATTTCTCAACGACTGGCCATGCCTTCCTCCTGGCTACTCCAACCTCGGCCAACAGCTCCGCCCACAACCGCAGCTACTCGCCCAAGCCTCCCCAGCTTCTCCTTTACCCAAATCCAGATAGCAGATGTTCTGAAAGAGCTGCAAAACCTGGACCCATACAAATCAGCTGGGCTTGACAATCTGGACCCTCTATTTCTGAAACTATCCGCCGCCATTGTCGCAACCCCTGTTACCAGCCTGTTCAACCTCTCTTTCATATCGTCTGAGATCCCCAAAGATTGGAAAGCTGCCGCAGTCATCCCCCACTTCAAAGGGGGAGAAACTCTAGACCCAAACTGCTGCAGACTTATATCCATCCTACCCTGCCTTTCTAAGGTCTTCGAAAGCCAAGTTAACAAACAGATCACTGACCATTTCGAATCCCACCGTACCTTCTCCACTATGCAATCTGGTTTCAGAGCTGGTCATGGGTGCACCTCAGCCACGCTCAAGGTCCTAAACGATATCATAACTGTCATCGATAAGAGACAATACTGCACAGCTGTATTCATCAACCTGGCCAAGGCTTTCGACTCTGTCAATCACCACATTCTTATCGGCAGACTCAGCAGCCTTGGTTTCTCAAATGACTACCTCGCCTGGTTCACCAACTACTTCTCAGATAGAGTTTATTGTGTCAAATCGGAGGGCCTGTTGTCCGGACCTCTGGCGGTCTCTATAAGGGTGCCACAGGTTTCAATCGTCGGGCCGACACTTTTCTCTGTATACATCAATGATGTCACTCTTGCCGCTGGTGATTCTCTGATCCGCCTCTACGCAGACGACACCATTCTGTATTCTTCTTGCCCTTCTTTGGACACTGTGTTAACCAACCTCCAGACGAGCTTCAATGCCATACAACTCTCTTTACGTGGCCTCCAACTGCTCTTAAATGCAAGTTATACTAAATAAATGCTATTCAACCAATAGCTGCCCACACCTGCCCGCCCATCCAGCATCAGTACTCTGGACAGTTCCGACTTAGAATATGTGGACAACTACAAATACCTAGGTGTCTGGTTAGGGTAAACTCTCCTTCCAGACTCACATTAAGCATCTCCAATCCAAAATTAAATCTAGAATCGGCTTCCTTTTTTTCAACAAAGCATCCTTCACTCATGCTGCCAAACATACCCTCGTAAAACTGACTATCCTACCGATCCTCGACTTCAGAGATGTCATTTACAAAATAGCCTCCAACACTCTACTCAGAAAACTGGATGCAGTCTATCAGAGTGCCATCCGTTTTGTCACCAAAGCCCCATATACTACCCACCACTGCAACCTGTATGCTCTCGTTGGATGGCCCTCACTTCATACTCGTCGCCAAACCCACTGGCTCCAGGTCATCTACAAGTCTTTGCTAGATAAAGCACCGTCTTATCTCAGCTCACTGGTCACCATAGCAACACCCACCCGTGGCACGCGCTCCAGCAGGTATATTTCACTGGTCAACCCAAAGCCAATTCCTCCTTTGGCCGCCTTTCCTTCCAGGTCTCTGCTGCCAATGACTGGAATGAACTGCAAAAATCACTGAAGTTGGAGACTCATATCTCCCTCACTAGCTTTAAGCTCCAGCTGTCAGAGCAGCTCACAGATCACTGCACCTGTACATAGCCCATCTGTAAATAGCTCATCCAACTACCTCATCCCCATACTTTTATTTATTTTGCTCCTTTGCACCCCAGTATCTCTACTTGCACACTCATCTTCTGCACATCTATCACTCCAGTGTTTATTTGCTATATTGTAATTATTTTGCCTATGTACTGCCTTACCTCCCTTATCCTACCTCATTCGCACACACTGTATATATACTTTTCTATTGTGTTATTGATTGTATGTTTGTTTATACCATGTGTAACTGTGTTGTTGTATGTGTCGAACTGCTTTGCTTTATATTGGCCAGATTGGAGTTGTAAATGAGAATTGTTCTCAACTAGTCTGGTTAAAAAAAGGTGAAATAAAAAAAATATATATATTTTGCAGTGGGTATGAGGTACCCTCCACACAAACATACAGAATGTCTCTATACCTCTGTCATCTGTACATCTGTTTCTCTATCCTTCACTTCCTCTCTCATCTCTTCTACTCCCTCCCTCATTGTGTCCTTCTCTCCTTACACACACAAGTACACACAGAGTGGTCCGCCACCTGGCTTCTGTTGTGGGCAGCAAATGTTGCCAATCAGAATCACATGTTGGTTTGTACCCATGTCTACTGTATGTCTGTGCCTGTGTGTGTCTGTTGGTATGTCTGTGTAGCTGCAGTTGGGTGCATGTATGTGGCTCAGTTGGTAGAGCATGGCATTTCCCACACTAGGGCTGTGGGTTCAATTCCAATGGGGGACCAGTATAAACAAATATGAGAATGTATGCACTCACTATTGTGTGTCTGCTAAAATGTCAAATGAACCCCTTACACATTCTCACATCAGAATTATACATTCATTCATGTTTTTCAAATGTTGCTGTCCAAACTTCAAAGTGATTAAGGCTAAGTTTAGGCATTAACTCAGAATTTGTCAGTTTAGGCATCAACTCAGAATTCTTAAGGTTAGACTCTGAAAGGTTACGGTAAGGGTTACTTTTTGGGCTCAAAACAAAAATAAATATGTATCGCTGGATTCAAACATACACCCTTTTGAACTAGAGGCAGATGCCCCCATTCGCCATCCCCGTCCACATTTCCACAGCAAAACCCAAACCTCCTTGAAGGTAACATCACTGTTGCCCCTAGTGGCCAGTTTCCATGTTGTCTCCAGACGTCCTCGACATGGATGAACGTCAATACTGACTGTATCACGGTTGACCTGCCTGGAACCCTGCCCCCCTTCCAAAAACATCACAGACCCTCCTCTACCCCATCCCTTCTCTCATCCTCTCTTCCCTTCTTCTTCTCTCCCATCCCTTCTCTCATCCTCTCTCCCTCTCCCCATCCCTTCTCTCATCCTCTCCCCCTCTCCCCATCCCTTCTCTCATCCTCTCATCCCTTCTCCCCATCCCTTCTCTCATTCTCTCCCCCTCTCCCCATCCCTTCTCTCATCCTCTCTACCTCTCCCCTTCTCCTCATCCCTTCTCTCATCCTCTCCCCATCTCCCCATCCCTTCTCTCATCCTCTCCCCCTCTCCCCATCCCTTCTCTCATCCTCTCTTCCCTTCTCCCCCTCTCCCCATCCCTTCTCTCATCCTCTCTATCTCTCCCCTTCTCCCCATCCCTTCTCCCATTCTCTCTACCTCTCCCCTTCTCCCCATTCCTTCTCTCATCCTCTCCCCCTCTCCCCATCCCTTCTCTCATCCTCTTTTCCCTTCTCCTTCTCTCCCATCCCTTCTCTCATCCTCTCTCCCTCTCCCCATCCCTTCTCTCATCCTCTCCCCCTCTCCCCATCCCTTCTCTCACCCTCTCATCCATTCTCCCCATCCCTTCTCTCATTCTCTCCCCCTCTCCCCAATCCCTTCTCTCATCCTCTCTACCTCTCCCCTTCTCTCCATCCCTTCTCTCATCCTCTCCCCCTCTCCCCATCCCTTCTCCCATCCTCTCTTCCCTTCTCCCCCTCTCCCCATCCCTTCTCTCATCCTCTCTACCTCTCCCATTCTCCCCATCCCTTCTCCCATCCTCTCTACCTCTCCCCTTCTCCCCATCCCTTCTCTCACCCTCTCCCCCTCTCCACATCCCTTCTCTCATACTCTCTACCTCTCCCCTTCTCCCCATCCCTTCTCTCATCCTCTCTCCCTCTCCCCATCCCTTCTCTCATCCTCTCTACCTCTCCCCTTCTCCCCATCCCTTCTCTCATCCTCTCCCCATCCCTTCTCTCATCCTCTCTTCCCTTCACCCCCTCTCCCCATCCCTTCTCTCACCCTCTCTTCCCTTCTCCCCCTCTCCCCATCCCTTCTCTCTCACTTTCCCCCTCTCCCCATCCCTTCTCTCATCCTCTCTCCCTCTCCCCTTCTCCCCATCCCTTCTCTCATCCTCTCCCCCTCTCCCCATCCCTTCTCTCATCCTCGCTCCCTCTCCCCCATCCCTTCTCTCATCCTCTCCCCCTCTTCCCCATCCCTTCTCTCATCCTCTCTCATCCTCTCCCCCTCTCCCCATCGCTTCTCTCATCCTCTCTTCCCTTCTCATTCTCTCCCCATCCCTTCTCTCATCCTTTCTCCCTCTCCCCCTCTCCCCCATCCCTTCTCTCATCCTCTCCCCCTCTCCCCATCCCTTCTCTCATCCTCTCCCCCTCCCTTATCTCATCCTCTCCTCCCTTCTCCTTCTCTCCCCATCCCTACTCTCATCCTCCCCCCCTCTCCCCATCCCGTCTCTCATCATCTCTTCCCTTCTCCTTCTCTCCCCATCCCTTCTCTCATCCTCTCCCCCTCTCCCCATCCCTTCTCTCATCCTCTCTTCCTTCTCCCCCTCACCCATCCCATCTCTCATCCTCTCTTCCCTCTCCCCCTCACCCATCCCTTCTCTCATCCTCTCCACCTCTCCCCATCCCTTCGCTCATCCTCTCATCCCTTCTCCCCATCCCTTCTCTCATTCTCTCATCCTCTCCACAGCCCTTCTCTCATCCTCTCCCCATCCCTTCTCTCATCCTCTCTTCCCTTTTCACCCTCTCCCCATCCCTTCTCTCATCCTCTCCCACTCTCCCCATCCCTTCTCTCACCCTCTCTTCCCTTCTCCCCCTCTCCCCATCCCTTCTCTCATCCTCTCTCCCTCTACCGCTCTCCCATCAATCTTTTCTCATCCTCTCCCCCTCTCCCCATCCCTTCTCTCTCCCTTCCCCCTCTCCCCATCCCTTCTCTCATCCTCTCCAACTCTCTCCATCCCTTCTCTCATCCTCTCTTCCCTTCTCCTTCTCTCCCATCCCTTCTCTCATCCTCTCTCCCTCTCCCCCTCTCCCAATCCCTTCTCTCATCCTCTCCCCCTCTCCCCATCCCTTCTCTCATCCTCTCATCCCTTCTCCCCATCCCTTCTCTCATTCTCTCATCCTCTCCCCAGCCCTTCTCTCATCCTCTCCCCATCCCTTCTCTCATCCTCTCTTCCCTTCTCCCCCTCTCCCAATCCCTTCTCTCATCCTCTCCCCCTCTCCCCATCCCTTCTCTCATCCTCTCATCCCTTCTCCCCATCCCTTCTCTCATTCTCTCTCCCTCTCCCCCTCTCCCCCATCGCTTCTCTCATCCTCTCCCCTCTCCCCATCCCTTCTCTCATCCTCACTTCCCTTCTCATTCTCTCCCCATCCCTTCTCTCATCCTCTCTTCCCTTCTCCTTCTCTCCCATCCCTTCTCTCATCCTCTCCCCCTCTCCCCATCCCTTCTCTCATCATCTATTCCCTTCTCCTTCTCTCCCCATCCCTTCTCTCATCCTCTCCCCCTCTCCCCATCCCTTCTCTCATCCTCTCCCCTCACTTCTCTCATCCTCTCTTCCCTTCTCCTTCTCTCCCCATCCCTTCTCTCATCCTCTCCCCCTCTCACCATCCCTTCTCTCATCCTCTCTTCCCTCTCCCCCTCACCCATCCATTCTCTCATCCTCTCCCCCTCTCCCCATCCCTTCTCTCATCCTCACTTCCCTTCTCATTCTCTCCCCATCCCTTCTCTCATCCTCTCTTCCCTTCTCCTTCTCCCCCATCGCTTCTCTCATCCTCTCCCCCTCTCCCCATCCCTTCTCTCATCCTCTCCCCTCACTTCTCTCATCCTCTCTTCCCTTCTCCTTCTCTCCCCATCCCTTCTCTCATCCTCTCCCCCTCTCCCCATCCCTTCTCTCATCATCTATTCCCTTCTCCTTCTCTCCCCATCCCTTCTCTCATCCTCTCCCCCTCTCACCATCCCTTCTCTCATCCTCTCTTCCCTCTCCCCCTCACCCATCCCTTCTCTCCTCCTCTCCCCCTCTCCCCATCACTTCTCTCATCCTCTCTTCCCTTCTCCTTCTCTCCCATCCCGTCTCTCATCCCCTCTCCCTCTCCCCCTCTCCCAATCCCTTCTCTCATCCTCTCCCCCTCTCCCCAGCCCTTCTCTCATCCTCTCCCCATCCCTTCTCTCATCCTCTCTTCCCTACTCCCCTTCTTCCCATCCCTTCTCTCATCCTCTCCCCACCCATTCGCTCATCCTCTCTTCCCTTCTCCTTCTCTCCCCATCCCTTCTCTCATCCTCTCCCCCTCTCCCCATCCCTTCTCTCATCCTCTCCCCCTCTCCCCATCCCTTCTCTCATCCTCTCTTCCCTTCTCCTTCTCTCCCATCCCTTCTCTCATCCTCTCTCCCTCTCCCCCTCTCCCAATCCCTTCTCTCATCCTCTCCCCCTCTCCCCAGCCCTTCTCTCATCCTCTCCCCCTCTCCCCATCCCTTCTCTCTCCCTTTCCCCCTCTCCCCATCCCTTCTGTCATCCTCTCTCCCTCTCCCCCTCTCCCCATCCCTTCTCTCATCCTCTCCCCCTCTCTCCCATCCCTTCTCTCATCCTCGCTCCCTCTCCCCGTCTCCCCATCCCTTCTCTCATCCTCTCCCCCTCTCCCCCTTCCCTTCTCTCATCCTCTCTCCCTCTCCCCCATCCCTTCTCTCATCCTCTCTCCCTCTCCCTGATCCCTTCTCTCATCCTCTCTCCCTCTCCCCCTCTCCCCATCCCTTCTCTCATCATCTCTTCACTTCTCCTTCTATCCCCGTCCCTTCTCTGATCCTCTCCCCCTCTCCCCATCTCTTCTCTCATCCTATATTCCCTCTCCCCCTCACCCATCCCTTCTCTCATCCTCTCCCCCTCTCCCCATCCCTTCTCTCATCCTCTCTTCCCTTCTCCTCCTCTCCCATCCCTTCTCTCATCCTCGCTCCCTCTCCCCGTCTCCCCATCCCTTCTCTCATCCTCTCCCCCTCTCCCCCATCCCTTCTCTCATCCTCTCTCCCTCTCCCCCATCCCTTCTCTCATCCTCTCTCCCTCTCCCCGATCCCTTCTCTCATCCTCTCTACCTCTCCCCCTCTCCCCATCCCTTCTCTCATCCTCTCCCCATCCCTTCTCTCATCCTCTCTTCCCTTCTCCCCCTCTCCCCATCCCTTCTCTCACCCTCTCTTCCCTTCTCCCCCTCTCCCCCTCTCCCCATCCCTTCTCTCATCCTCTCTCCCTCTCCCCTTCTCCCCATCCCTTCTCTCATCCTCTCCCCCTCTCCCCATCCCTTCTCTCATCCTCGCTCCCTCTCCCCCATCCCTTCTCTCATCCTCTCCCCCTCTTCCCCATCCCTTCTCTCATCCTCTCTCATCCTCTCCCCCTCTCCCCATCGCTTCTCTCATCCTCTCTTCCCTTCTCATTCTCTCCCCATCCCTTCTCTCATCCTTTCTCCCTCTCCCCCTCTCCCCCATCCCTTCTCTCATCCTCTCCCCCTCTCCCCATCCCTTCTCTCATCCTCTCCCCCTCCCTTATCTCATCCTCTCCTCCCTTCTCCTTCTCTCCCCATCCCTACTCTCATCCTCCCCCCCTCTCCCCATCCCTTCTCTCATCATCTCTTCCCTTCTCCTTCTCTCCCCATCCCTTCTCTCATCCTCTCCCCCTCTCCCCATCCCTTCTCTCATCCTCTCTTCCTTCTCCCCCTCACCCATCCCATCTCTCATCCTCTCTTCCCTCTCCCCCTCACCCACCCCTTCTCTCATCCTCTCTTCCGTTCTCCTTCTCTCCCCATCCCTTCTCTGATCCTCTCCCCCTCTCCCCATCCCTTCTCTCATCCTCTCCCACTCTCCCCATCCCTTCTCTCACCCTCTCTTCCCTTCTCCCCCTCTCCCCATCCCTTCTCTCATCCTCTCTCCCTCTACCGCTCTCCCATCCCTTTTCTCATCCTCTCCCCCTCTTCCCATCCCTTCTCTCATCCTCTCATCCCTTCTCCCCATCCCTTCTCTCATTCTCTCATCCTCTCCCCAGCCCTTCTCTCATCCTCTCCCCATCCCTTCTCTCATCCTCTCTTCCCTTCTCCCCCTCTCCCCATCCCTTCTCTCATTCTCTCCCCTCTCCCCCTCTCCCAATCCCTTCTCTCATCCTCTCCCCCTCTCCCCATCCCTTCTCTCATCCTCTCATCCCTTCTCCCCATCCCTTCTCTCATTCTCTCATCCTCTCCCCAGCCCTTCTCTCATCCTCTCCCCATCCCTTCTCTCATCCTCTCTTCCCTTCTCCCCCTCTCCCCATCCCTTCTCTCATTCTCTCCCCCTCTCCCCATCCCTTCTCTCATCCTCTCTTCCCTTCTCCTTCTCTCCCCATCCCTTCTCTCATCCTCTCCCCCTCTCCCCCATCCCTTCTCCCATCCTCTCTCCCTCTCCCCCTCTCCCCATCCCTTCTCTCATCCTCTCCCCGTCCCTTCTCTCATCCTCTCTTCCCTTCTCCCCCTCTCCCCATCCCTTCTCTCATTCTCTCCCACTCTCCCCATCCCTTCTCTCATCCTCTCTTCCCTTCTCATTCTCTCCCCCATCCCTTCTCTCATCCTCTCCCCCTCTCCCCATCCCTTCTCTCATCCTCTCTTCCCTTCTCATTCTCTCCCCATCCCTTCTCTCATCCTCTCCCCCTCCCTTCTCTCATCCTCTCTTCCCTTCTCCTTCTCTCCCCATCCCTTCTCTCACCCTCTCCCCCTCTCCCCATCCCTTCTCTCATCATCTCTTCCCTTCTCCTTCTCTCCCCATCCCTTCTCTCATCCTCTCCCCCTCTCCCCATCCCTTCTCTCATCCTCTCTTCCTTCTCCCCCTCACCCATCCCTTCTCTCATCCTCTCCCCCTCTCCCCATCCCTTCTCTCATCCTCTCTTCCCTTCTCCTTCTCTCCCATCCCTTCTCTCATCCTCTCTCCCTCTCCCCCTCTCCCAATCCCTTCTCTCATTCTCTCTCCCTCTCCCCCTCTCCCCCATCGCTTCTCTCATCCTCTCCCCTCTCCCCATCCCTTCTCTCATCCTCACTTCCCTTCTCATTCTCTCCCCATCCCTTCTCTCATCCTCTCTCCCTCTCCCCATCCCTTCTCTCATCCTCTCTTCCATTCTCCTTCTCTCCCATCCCTTCTCTCATCCTCTCCCACTCTCCCCCATCGCTTCTCTCATCCTCTCCCCCTCTCCCCCTCCCTTCTCTCATCCTCTCCCCCTCTCCCCATCCCTTCTCTCATCCTCTCCCCTCACTTCTCTCATCCTCTCTTCCCTTCTCCTTCTCTCCCCATCCCTTCTCTCATCCTCTCCCCCTCTCCCCATCCCTTCTTTCATCATCTATTCCCTTCTCCTTCTCTCCCCATCCCTTCTCTCATCCTCTCCCCCTCTCACCATCCCTTCTCTCATCCTCTCTTCCCTCTCCCCCTCACCCATCCCTTCTCTCATCCTCTCCCCCTCTCCCCATCCCTTCTCTCATCCTCTCTTCCCTTCTCCTTCTCTCCCATCCCTTCTCTCATCCCCTCTCCCTCTCCCCCTCTCCCAATCCCTTCTCTCATCCTCTCCCCCTCTCCCCAGCCCTTCTCTCATCCTCTCCCCATCCCTTCTCTCATCCTCTCTTCCCTACTCCCCTTCTTCCCATCCCTTCTCTCATCCTCTCCCCACCCATTCGCTCATCCTCTCTTCCCTTCTCCTTCTCTCCCCATCCCTTCTCTCATCCTCTCCCCCTCTCCCCATCCCTTCTCTCATCCTCTCCCCCTCTCCCCATCCCTTCTCTCATCCTCTCTTCCCTTCTCCTTCTCTCCCATCCCTTCTCTCATCCTCTCTCCCTCTCCCCCTCTCCCAATCCCTTCTCTCATCCTCTCCCCCTCTCCCCAGCCCTTCTCTCATCCTCTCCCCCTCTCCCCATCCCTTCTCTCTCCCTTTCCCCCTCTCCCCATCCCTTCTCTCATCCTCTCTCCCTCTCCCCCTCTCCCCATCCCTTCTCTCATCCTCTCTAACTATCCCCCTCTCCCCCATCCCTCCCTCATTGTCTCTCCCTCTCCCCCTCCCCCTCTCCCCATCCCTTCTCTCATCCTCTCTACCTCTCCCCTTCTCCCCATCCCTTCTCTCATCCTCTCCTCCTCTCCCCATCCCTTCTCTCATCCTCTCTTCCCTTCTCCCCCTCTCCCCATCCCTTCTCTCATCCTCTCCCCTCTCCCCATCCCTTCTCTCATCCTCACTTCCCTTCTCATTCTCTCCCCATCCCTTCTCTCATCCTCTCTCCCTCTCCCCATCCCTTCTCTCATCCTCTCTTCCATTCTCCTTCTCTCCCATCCCTTCTCTCATCCTCTCCCACTCTCCCCCATCGCTTCTCTCATCCTCTCCCCCTCTCCCCCTCCCTTCTCTCATCCTCTCCCCCTCTCCCCATCCCTTCTCTCATCCTCTCCCCTCACTTCTCTCATCCTCTCGTCCCTTCTCCTTCTCTCCCCATCCCTTCTCTCATCCTCTCCCCCTCTCCCCATCCCTTCTCTCATCATCTATTCCCTTCTCCTTCTCTCCCCATCCCTTCTCTCATCCTCTCCCCCTCTCACCATCCCTTCTCTCATCCTCTCTTCCCTCTCCCCCTCACCCATCCCTTCTCTCATCCTCTCCCCCTCTCCCCATCCCTTCTCTCATCCTCTCTTCCCTTCTCCTTCTCTCCCATCCCTTCTCTCATCCCCTCTCCCTCTCCCCCTCTCCCAATCCCTTCTCTCATCCTCTCCCCCTCTCCCCAGCCCTTCTCTCATCCTCTCCCCATCCCTTCTCTCATCCTCTCTTCCCTACTCCCCTTCTTCCCATCCCTTCTCTCATCCTCTCCCCACCCATTCGCTCATCCTCTCTTCCCTTCTCCTTCTCTCCCCATCCCTTCTCTCATCCTCTCCCCCTCTCCCCATCCCTTCTCTCATCCTCTCCCCCTCTCCCCATCCCTTCTCTCATCCTCTCTTCCCTTCTCCTTCTCTCCCATCCCTTCTCTCATCCTCTCTCCCTCTCCCCCTCTCCCAATCCCTTCTCTCATCCTCTCCCCCTCTCCCCAGCCCTTCTCTCATCCTCTCCCCCTCTCCCCATCCCTTCTCTCTCCCTTTCCCCCTCTCCCCATCCCTTCTCTCATCCTCTCTCCCTCTCCCCCTCTCCCCATCCCTTCTCTCATCCTCTCTAACTATCCCCTCTCACCCATCCCTCCCTCATTGTCTCTCCCTCTCCCCCTCTCCCCATCCCTTCTCTCATCCTCTCTACCTCTCCCCTTCTCCCCATCCCTTCTCTCATCGTCTCCTCCTCTCCCCATCCCTTCTCTCATCCTCTCTTCCCTTCTCCCCCTCTCCCCATCCCTTCTCTCATCCTCTCTACCTCTCCCCTTCTCCCCATCCCTTCTCCGATCGTCTCTACCTCTCCCCTTCTCCCCATCCCTTCTCTCACCCTCTCCCCCTCTCCCCATACCTTCTCTCATCCTCTCTCCCTCTACCCCTCTCCCTTCCCTTGTCTCATCCTCTCCCCCTCTCCCCATCCCTTCTCTCTCCCTTTCCCCGTCTCCCCATCCCTTCTCTCCTCCTCTCTCCCTCTCCCCCTCTCCCCATCCCTTCTCTCATCCTCTCCCCCTCTCCCCCATCCCTTCTCTCATCCTCGCTCCCTCTCCCCTTCTCCCCATCCCTTCTCTCATCCTCTCCCCCTCTCCCGCATGCCTTCTCTCATCCTCTCTCCCTCTCCCCCATCCCATCTCTCATCCTCTCTCCCTCTCCCCATACCTTCTCTCATCCTCTCTCCCTCTACCCCTCTCCCTTCCCTTGTCTCATCCTCTCCTCCTCTCCCCATCCCTTCTCTCATCCTCTCTTCCCTTCTCCCCCTCTCCCCATCCCTTCTCTCATCCTCTCTACCTCTCCCCTTCTCCCCATCCCTTCTCCCATCGTCTCTACCTCTCCCCTTCTCCCCATCCCTTCTCTCACCCTCTCCCCCTCTCCCCATACCTTCTCTCATTCTCTCTCCCTCTACCCCTCTCCCTTCCCTTGTCTCATCCTCTCCCCCTCTCCCCATCCCTTCTCTCTCCCTTTCCCCGTCTCCCCATCCCTTCTCTCCTCCTCTCTCCCTCTCCCCCTCTCCCCATCCCTTCTCTCATCCTCTCTCCCTCTCCCCCATCCCATCTCTCATCCTCTCCCCCTCTCCCCATCCCTTCTCTCTCCCTTTCCCCGTCTCCCCATCCCTTCTCTCCTCCTCTCTCCCTCTCCCCCTCTCCCCATCCCTTCTCTCATCCTCTCCCCCTCTCCCCCATCCCTTCTCTCATCCTCGCTCCCTCTCCCCTTCTCCCCATCCCTTCTCTCATCCTCTCCCCCTCTCCCCCATCACTTCTCTCATCCTCTCTCCCTCTCCCCTCTCCCCCTCCCTTATCTCATCCTCACCCCCTCTCCCCATCCCTTCTCTCATCCTTCCCCTCCCTTCTCTCATCCTCTCTTCCCTTCTCCTTCTCTCCCCATCCCTTCTCTCATCCTCTCCCCCTCTCCCCATCCCTTCTCTCATCATCTCTTCCCTTCTCCTTCTCTCCCAATCCCTTCTCTCATCCTCTCCTTCTCTCCCCATCCCTTCTCTCATCCTCTCCCCCTCTCCCCATCCCTTCTCTCATCCTCTACCCCTCTCCCCATCCCTTCTCTCATCCTCTCTCCCTCTCCCCCTCTCTAATCCCTTCTCTCATCCTCTCCCCCTCTCCCCATCCCTTCTCTCATCCTCTCTCCCTCTCCCCATCCCTTCTCTCATCCTCTCCCCCTCTCCTCACCCTTCTCTCATCCTCTCTTCCCTTCTCCTTCTCTCCCCATCCCTTCTCTCATCCTCTCCCCCTCCCTTCTCTCATCCTCTCTTCCCTTCTCCTTCTCTCCCCATCCCTTCTCTCATCCTCTCTCCCTATCCCCCTCTCCCCCATCCCTTCTAACATCCTCTCTCCCTATCCCCCTCTCCCCAATCCCTTCTCTCATTGTCTCTCCCTCTCCCCCTCTCCCCATCCCTTCTCTCATCCCCTCTCCCTTTCACCTTTTCTTTCCATCTCCCTCTCCCCTATCCATTCTCTCACCCTCACTCCCCATCTCATACACACCCTGCATTGTCCTAAACTGTCCTAAACAACTTAATCTGTACGGCGACATCCCCTAGTAGATGTCTGACTGAGGTCACAGCCTGACTAAGGATGCTGCTGCCTAACTGCTGTGTGCTGGAAGTGGATTGCCGTAATTACTGTGATCTCTGCACCGTATTTATATTTTCAGCCGATCCTGCCATAAAAAGCCGAACATTTGGCACTTACCTAATTCACACCATTAAATTGATTGTGTTGGATGGTTGTTTGTGTGTGTGTGTGTGTGTGTGTGTGTGTGTGTGTGTGTGTGTGTGTGTGTGTGTGTGTGTGTGTGTGTGTGTGTGTGTGTGTGTGTGTGTGTGTGGGTGGGTGTGTGTGTTTGTGTGTCATATCCTGCCGGCATGCTGGTGTGTGATGCCTCTTAAATAATGGTTGTGTGCTGAGTGTAATCATGATTTAAATGGGGTTAATGTCTGCTAGACTGTTTCACTGGAGCATCTCTATCGCTGACCTTCTATGACAACAAAGCTTACATAAATGAACCTGCTTATGAGACATGGAGTGACAGAGACACGTGAGGAGTAATGTGATTATTTGATATGTCTATAGATGTGTGTATTTATTAATAATACATTGGTTTTCCCATGCTCAGAATCATTTTACATGCTCAATATTACATTCTGAAAGCAAACATTTACAGATAATGGAATAGAAGACGAAATATCACTTTCCTCTTGGACGTGATAAAGGAACAAACAGATTGACTCTCAATTCCAAAATCCTCCCCCGTGCAAGCAACACATGTGTCCAACTTGGCTGTGTGTGTGGCAGGTTATTCGGCCCGAACGCAAATCAACCCTCCGTTAAGACGTACGTGTGTGTGTGTGTGTGTGTGTGTGTGTGTGTGTGTGTGTGTGTGTGTGTGTGTGTGTGTGTGTGTGTGTGTGTGTGTGTGTGTGTGTGTGTGTGTGTGTGTGTGTGTGTGTGTGTGTCTGCTAAGATCCCACCAGTTAGGAATGGGACACCTGTCCTTTTGTCTGTCATTTCACACAACCGGTCTTTCCACCAATCTCCCTCCATCGCATTCCAAATCAAATCAAATCAAATGTTATTGGTCACATACACACGGTTAGCAGATGTTATTGCGAGTGTAGCGAAATGCTTGTGCTTCTAGTTTCCTGACAATATCTAACGATATCAGCACAGCTGTATTACTGTGATTATCTAATTTTACTGTGCCTTTAAATGTCACAAAGTAGCAGTTATGGCATTAATACAATGAAGAGGGTTTGGGCAGAGGACTGATGACTTAATACTAGAGTGGGTGATAGGACCATCAATGAAACTGCTATCTGCAGAGGAGCTCTTCCTCTTCCTATTGTCCTAGTGTCTCTATGGGGTATAATTGAAACTGCTATCTGCAGAGGAGCTCTTCCTCTTCCTATTGTCCTAGTGTCTCTATGGGGTATTATTGAAACTGCTATCTGCAGAGGAGCTCCTGCTCTTCCTATTGTCCTAGTGTCTCAATGGGGTCTTACTGAAACTGCTATCTGCAGAGGAGCTCTTCCTATTGTCCTAGTGTCTCTATGGGGTATTATTGAAACTGCTATCTGCAGAGGAGCTCTTCCTCTTCCTATTGTCCTAGTGTCTCTATGGGGTATTATTGAAACTGCTATCTGCAGAGGAGCTCTTCCTATTGCTCTAGTGTCTCTATGGGGTATTATTGAAACTGCTATCTGCAGAGGAGCTCTTCCTCTTCCTATTGTCCTAGCGTCTCTATGGGGTATTATTGAAACTGCTATCTGCAGAGGAGCTCCTGCTCTTCCTATTGTCCTAGTGTCTCAATGGGGTATTACTGAAACTGCTATCTGCAGAGGAGCTCTTCCTCTTCCTATTGTCCTAGTGTCTCTATGGGGTATTATTGAAACTGCTATCTGCAGAGGAGCTCTTCCTATTGTCCTAGTGTCTCTATGGGGTATTATTGAAACTGCTATCTGCAGATGAGCTCTTCCTCTTCCTATTGTCCTAGTGTCTCTATGGGGTATTATTGAAACTGCTATCTGCAGATGAGCTCTTCCTATTGTCCTAGTGTCTCTATGGGGTATTATTGAAACTGCTATCTGCAGAGGTGCTCTTCCTCTTCCTATTGTCCTAGTGTCTCTATGGGGTATTATTGAAACTGCTATCTGCAGAGGAGCTCTTCCTATTGTCCTAGTGTCTCTATGGGGTATTATTGAAACTGCTATCTGCAGAGGAGCTCTTCCTCTTCCTATTGTCCTAGTGTCTCTATGGGGTATTATTGAAACTGCTATCTGCAGAGGAGCTCTTCCTCTTCCTATTGTCCTAGTGTCTCTATGGGGTATTATTGAAACTGCTATCTGCAGAGGAGCTCTTCCTATTGTCCTAGTGTCTCTATGGGGTATTATTGAAACTGCTATCTGCAGAGGAGCTCTTCCTCTTCCTATTGTCCTAGTGTCTCTATGGGGTATTATTGAAACTGCTATCTGCAGAGGAGCTCTTCCTATTGTCCTAGTGTCTCTATGTGGTATTATTGAAACTGCTATCTGCAGAGGAGCTCTTCCTATTGTCCTAGTGTCTCTATGGGGTATAATTGAAACTGCTATCTGCAGAGGAGCAGTTCCTATTGTCCCAGTGTCTCTATGGGGTATTATTGAAACTGCTATCTGCAGATGAGCTCTTCCTCTTCCTATTGTCCTAGTGTCTCTATGGGGTATTATTGAAACTGCTATCTGCAGAGGAGCTCTTCCTATTGTTCTAGTGTCTCTATGGGGTATTATTGAAACTGCTATCTGCAGAGGAGCTCTTCCTCTTCCTATTGTCCTAGCGTCTCTATGGGGTATTATTGAAACTGCTATCTGCAGAGGAGCTCCTGCTCTTCCTATTGTCCTAGTGTCTCAATAGGGTATTACTGAAACTGCTATCTGCAGAGGAGCTCTTCCTCTTCCTATTGTCCTAGTGTCTCTATGGGGTATTATTGAAACTGCTATCTGCAGAGGAGCTCTTCCTCTTCCTATTGTCCTAGTGTCTCTATGGGGTATTATTGAAACTGCTATCTGCAGAGTAGCTACTCCTCTTCCTATTGTCATAGTGTCTCTATGGGGTATTATTGAAACTGCTATCTGCAGAGGAGCTCTTCCTATTGTCCTAGTGTCTCTATGGGGTATAATTGAAACTGCTATCTGCAGAGTAGCTACTCCTCTTCCTATTGTCCTAGTGTCTCTATGGGGTATTATTGAAACTGCTATCTGCAGAGGAGCTCTTCCTATTGTCCTAGTGTCTCTATGGGGTATTATTGAAACTGCTATCTGCAGAGGAGCTCTTCCTATTGTCCTAGTGTCTCTATGGGGTATTATTGAAACTGTTATCTGCAGAGGAGCTCTTCCTCTTCCTATTGTCCTTGTGTCTCTATGGTTTATTATTAACTACACATTCATTGTATAATAAAGTAAAATATGTAAGTTGGTTGTCTTTCTTGCATAAAGACATACAATACTATAGTCAATGGAAGACCCCACTATAAAGCTCTAGTAATGGAATTGTAAAGATCAATTATTTCTTTGTTCCCAACTGAAAATCAGACCAGCAGACCAGGTTGGTCAAGAGAAGTCTTCCACAGTGTCAACTAGTTTGTATTTATGCCAATGGTAACCATGCAGGGCGCATTTAACGTGAATGTCACATGTCTACTCTTTTTCTCTCATACCAACAGAATTGTGAATAACAATATTTATATTATCCACGTTGTGCAGAAACCTGGCTGTTATTTACTGAGCCACTGAATCACATTTGGGATCAGTTCAAATTGAATGTCGTGCCAGAACACTTCTTTTTTTTTTTCTCCCTCTCCCTCTATCTCTCTGTATCTTTCCCTCCATCCCTTCCAATAGATGGAGATGTGAAATATTTAAACACACTTTGTTGTTTGGGGACAATGCACTCCAGCAGATGGGCAGGCCCCGCACAGACCCAATGTATGCAAATCTCCATCCAAAGCAGCCCAGGATGTTTTCAATATAACACGAGCGCCTCGGGCCTTGTTTTAATCCCTCTTTACCCACAGCCAGCAACGCCTTTCATCCAGTCAAACGCCTTAAGCGCTATGTCAACTTGGACATCTGGCCACACGACTGAACCAAAAAAGTGTGTTCGGGTCTGTGACTGTGCGTATGTGTGTGTATTGGTTGGGGGGTGGTGTTGCTTGGTGTAGAGGGGTGCTACATTACAACAATTGTAAATTCTGTTTGTCTGATGACATCACACTTTGTCTATCCTCTCTCTGTCTTTTCTCTTTCTCCATGTGTTTTGTGATTCCTGAAGTTGTCTTTCCAGCCCTCCATGAACATATAGCAACACATCCGCACACAGGCAGGCATGTACAGACACACTCACACTCACACACTTAAACACACAAGTGTCTGCCGCCTGCAGCTTACTCTACCCTGTTCAGACGATTGATTTTCGTCATTGTGACATCTGAAGGGTGCTATTGCACAGCCAGACACCTGGATACACATGGCACCTTTCACTACCACCCACACACACACGCACGCACGCACACCTTTCACACACACACACACACACACACACACACACACACACACACACACACACACACACACACACTTGTTTATGCTAGGTGTGACGGAAGGTGCCATCTCTCCTGAGGCGAGATCATCAGATTTTCCAGGACCACTGGTTCAGTTGCTCTTGGCGATGCTGCGTGTTCTCATTGACCTACATAATATTGAAACAGCAATGGAAACATTATACGAGGCAAAAAAACATGGGCAAATGTGATAATGAAAGGCACACTGATACCGTATCATGAACTATTTATTAAAAACCTCCACATCGATCTACATATTTAACCAAGACCAAGTTTTAGAATCCATGTAAACTGTCACTACTGAGGAGAAGAAGACGAGACCAGAACATACAGGTATTCAGACCTCTTGACTTTATCCACATATTGTTAGGTTACAGCCTTATTCTAAAATTGATTAAATCATTTTTCCCCTGATCAAGCTACACACAATACCCCATAATGACAAAGCAAAAACTGGATTTTAGACATTTTTGCAAATGTATTACAAATAAAAAATGGTAACATCACATTTCCATAAGTATTCAGACCCTTTACTCAGTACTTTGTTGAAGCACCTTTGGCAGTGATTACAGCATTGAGTCTTCTTGGGTATGATGCTGCAAGCTTGGCACACCTGTATTTGGGGAGTTTCTCTCATTATTCTCTGCAGATCCTCTCAAGCTCTGTCAGGTTGGATGGGGAGCATTGCTGCTCAAATATTTTCTGGTCTCTCCAGAGATGTTCGATCGGGTTCAAGTATGGGCTCTGGCTGAGCCACTCACGGACATTCAGACACTTGTCCTGAAGCCACTCCTGCGTTGCTTAGGGTTGTTGTCCTTTTGGAAGGTGAACCTTCACCCCAGTCTGAGGTCCTGAGCACTCTGGAGCAGGTTTTCATCAAGGATCTCTCTGTACTTTGCTCCGTTCATCTTTCCTTCTTTCCTGACTAGTCTCCCAGTCCCTGCTGCTGAAAAACATCCCCACAGCGTGATGCTTCCCCCACCATGCTTCATCGTAGGGATGCTGCCAGGTTTCCTCCAGACGTGACGCTTGGCATTCAGGCCAAAGACTTCAATCTGGGTTTCATCAGACCATGTTTCTCATGGTCTGAGAGTCTTTAGGTGCTTTTTGGCAAACTCCAAGCAGACTGTCATGTGCTTTTTACTGAAGAGGGGCTTCCGTCTGGCCAATCTACAATAAAGACCTAATTGTTGGAGTGCTGCAGAGATGGTTGTCCTTCTGGAAGGTTCTGCCATCTCCACAGAGGAACTCTAGAGCTCTGTCAGAGTGACCATCAGGTTCTTGGCCACCTCCCTGACCAAGGCCCTTCTCCTCCGATTGCTCAGTTTGGCGGGGCGGCCAGCTCTAGGAAGAGTGTAGGTGGTTCCAAACTTCTTCCATTTAAGAATCATAGAGGCCACTGTGTTCTTGGGGACCTTCAATTCTTGCTGACAATTTTTGGTACCCTTCTCCAGATCTGTGCCTCGACACAATCCTGTCTCGGAGCTCTACGGACATTTTCTTTGACCTAATGTCTTGGTTTTTGCTCTGACATGCACTGTCAACTGTGGGACCTTATATAGACAGGTGTGTGCCTTTCCAAATCAATTGTCCAATCAATTGAATTTACCACAGGTGGACTCCAATCAAGTTGTAGAACCATCTCAAGTATGGAAACAGGATGCACCTGAGCTCAATTTCAAGTCTCATAGCAAAGGGTCTGAATACTTATGTAAATAAGGTATTTATAATTTTTATAATCCATTTTAGGATAAGGCCGTAACGTAACAAAATGCGGAAAAAGTCAAGGTGTCTGAATACTTTCAGACACTGTAAATAAAAGCTTACTAGGAATCTTGAATATTTCCAGTCTCTCTCCTAGTTTTTTATGGATGAGGTGTGATCACATTGTGAACAGCAACTCACCAGCACCTCTCAGAAAAAAATGATCCCTTTCACTTTGTGTTTGTTGTTGGCCAGAGAAAGAGACTGCCCGCAGGTTAGACTGTGTGTGTGTGCGCTTGCGTGCATGCGTGTCTGTGTGTGTGCGTGTGTGTAAGGATGTAAGAAGAGGGTGATTGTGGCAAATATACCTGTCAGTGCCACAGCTGGTTCTCTCTGTGGCTGCAGGGCTCTGACTGGAGCAGTGTGACTCCCAGCATCACAGCACCACGCCACAGGGCCTGGGGTCCCGTCACACACACATGGGGACACACATGCATACACAGACAAATGCAAAAACACATTTCATGGGTCTGAAGTCCAAAAACACCTTCTCCTGGCTCTACCCCTTTCCACCTATCACAGTGATACCTAACCCAGCGAACTAGGAACTTAAGATTTCCATTAAGTACTAGTTAGGGTTTAATCTAACATTAGAATGATAACATCCCCAAAGCATTCAAAGAACGTTTTATTTTCTTGTACATTTTAAATGAAATATCCTTGAATGTTCTCCTACCGTTTAACAAAAGTGTTTTTCACGTCTGTTAGAACTACCACAGAACGTTCCCCCCAAGGTTCTCGTTGGGTTGCCAGGCAACGTAATAATGCAATGATCGGGTAACGTTCTTAGAACACACTGCCGTAACAATAGAAGTGGTTCTGAGGAAACATTACGGGAATGTTCTGCTAATGTAACAACAAGCAGGGAATATTCCTACAGTGGTCTCCTGAAGTCTTGGTGTGACACTATGACATGATGGTTCTGAGGAAACATTACGGGAATGTTCTGCTATTGTAACAACAAGCAGGGAATATTCCTACAGTGGTCTCCTGAAGTATTGGTGTGACACTATGACATGATGGTTCTGAGGAAACATTACGGGAATGTTCTGCTATTGTAACAACAAGCAGGGAATATTCCTACAATGGTCTCCTGAAGTCTTGGTGTGACACTATGACATGATGGTTCTGAGGAAACATTACGGGAATGTTCTGCTATTGTAACAACAAGCAGGGAATATTCCTACAGTGGTCTCCTGACGACTTGGTGTGACACTATGACATGATGGTTCTAATAACGTTCCTGAACATATTTAATAAATAAAATGTTGGAGCAATTAAAGTTCTTCTAAAAAACATTCCTTCAATATTCAGCTAATGTTGATGGAGAGAGTTGTGAAAACATTGCTGGAATGCTCTTCTAATGTTGATGTGTAATGTAACATTATTATATGATGTTTTCAAACATGATATTTTCTTAGGGTAACATCCAAACATAGCTATAGCTTTTTTAAAGAATGGTAATTAAGTAGATTTCAACCTGCAATCTGC
Source organism: Oncorhynchus clarkii lewisi (assembly GCF_045791955.1). NCBI lineage: Eukaryota > Metazoa > Chordata > Actinopteri > Salmoniformes > Salmonidae > Oncorhynchus > Oncorhynchus clarkii. The sequence continues at coordinate 38,098,798 of NC_092166.1, forward strand.
CATCTTCGTGCCCTGTAGGCTACTTAGTCTGCTGCGCCACCAGGATCCTAATATTTAGAGTGGATTTCCCTTTGTACTGAAATCATGAAATTATTATCCAGACTATGGCTTTACATATTAGTACATATGCACATATATGTACACCTCATCGCAATCTGTTTACCATGACTTCTAGGGAGAGGGAAAATAAAAAACATCCCAACTTTACAGTATATAAGAAGATTGGTAGAGTAATACATAATAGAGGATACTCATTTTCTAGGTTTAAACTACATGACCAAATGTATGTGGACACCTGCTTGTCGAACATCTCATTCCAAATCACAGGCATTAATATGGAGTTGGTCCTACTTTGCTGCTAGAACAGCCTCCAATCTTCTGGGAAGGCTTTCCACCAGTCAAGTTCTTCCACACTTATCTCGACAAACCATTTCTGTATGGACCTCGCTTTGTGCACGGGGCCATTGTTATCTGTCTGTAAACAATTGTTGGAGGAAATAGGTACAAAAGTATCTATATCCACAGCAAAACGAGTCCTATATTGACATAACCTGAAAGGCCACTCAGCAAGGAAGAAGCCACTGCTTAAAAACCGCCATAAAAAAACAGACTACGGTTTGCAACTACACATGGGGACAAAGATGGTACTTTTTGGAGAAATGTCCTCTGGTCTGATGAAACAAAAATAGAACTGTTTGGCCATAATGACCTTCGTTATGTTTGGGGGGGAAAGGGGGAGGCTTGCAAGCCGAAGAACACCTTCCCAACCATGAGGCATGGGGGTGGCAGCATCATGTTGTGGGGGGTGCTTTGCTGCAGGAGGGTCTGGTGCACTTCACAAAATAAATGGCATCATGAGGCAGGAAATGTACGTGGATATATTGAAGCAACATCTCAAGACATCAGTTAGGAAGTTAAAGCTTGGTCGCAAATGGGTCTTCCAAATGGACAATGACCCAAGCATACTTCCAAAGTTGTGTCAAAATGGCTTAAGAACAACAAAGTCAATGTATTGGAGTGACCATCACAAAGCCCTGACCTCCATCCTATAGAATATAGAATTTGTGGGCAGAATTGAAGATGCATGTGCGAGCATGGAGGCCTACAAACCTGACTCAGTAACACCAGCTATGTCAGGAGGAATGGGTCAAAATTCACCCAACTTATTGTAGGAAGCTTGTGAAAGGCTACCCGAAACATTTGACCCAAGATAAACAATGTAAAGGCAATACTACCAAATACTAATTGAGTGTATGTAAACTTCTGACCAACTGGGAATGTGATGAAACAAATAAAAGCTGAAATAAATTATTATCTCTAATATTATTCTGACATTTCACATTCTTATATTATAGCGGTGATCCTAACTGACCTACGACAGGGCATTTTTACTAGGATTAAATGTTAGGAATGGTGAAAACTGAGTTTAAATGTATTTGGCTGAGGTGTATGTAAACTTCTAACTTCAACTGTACATCCGATTTTGAACTTGCACACACAGACACAGACAAAAATCCATTGTGCCTACTAGAGCGCTGGTACGGTTGAGGTCTGGATTTCCATGGTTCTTGTCGGAAAACCAAAAACATAATGGAAGACCTGTGGGTAAACACACATGTAAACAGGACAGACCAGAATGCCTGGCAATGGACTGACTATCATTTTGTAAGAAGAGAAAGAGAAACACAAGAAGAGAGAGCAAGGAAGATCTATGAAACAGAAAGAAATGCAATAAAATTGACTTTTATTGCATTGGTTTTTGGCGTTTAGGGGGGAAAAAAGCATGAAACACACACACGATTATGGTGTTCACACCGATTGGTCGGTTCTATTAAATGGATTCTCACTGTCTACATCAGTCAGTGCTGCCCCTCCATCTCGTCAAGGAAGAGTCCTCAGTGTGTGCCCAAGCAGGGTGGACTCTCTGTGGAGAAAGTGCCTCAGGCAGTACCGCTCCCTATCCCCAGTCGCTTCCCTTCCTCTTCGATGTCAGAGACTACTTGGAATAAAGGGCCTATATGACAGAGCCATGCACCTCTGTAACGATGATTGCTACAGAGTGATTCATTTGTATCTCAGACACAGAGCCGGAGGTGCATTCACTGACAACTAGTTCAGTCACAGTTCTCTGAATACCATGTAGTAAGGTTGGCAAATTCTTATAGTTATTTTTCATACATTCCTGTCATATAAACAATTGTCGGATGTCTTGGCTTGTTCAGTGTGACAGGGTCTAAGTCTGCCAATTAAGTAACACTTTGTAAGTAAGTAGCGTGGATGTGTGGATGTAGGCTCTGACAAAGTTCTGGCACTGTCCAAGTGTTTTTGCCTTTATTGTGTAGTGTGGCTGGTGTTATGCTGGGCAGAATTACCGAACGTTAAAGTAGGGCACGTGCCCTGGTGCTCCCGACCTCCATGGGGTATCCAACTGAAAAATATAGATTTTAGGTTGGAGGTCAGGGGCCCCCCAAATAGCATATGAACATGTCCTAAGCAATGGCAAAATGTGTAGAATAGCAAATTAAAACTTCTTCAGGATTGGTGGGACGGTTGAGGTAACATAGGTTAATGCAATTAGCTTGAGGTTGTAAGTGACAAGAACGTTTCCCGGACATAGACATATCTGATATTGGCAGAAAGCTTAAATTGTTGTTAATCTAACTGAACTGTCCAATTTATAGTAGCTATTACAGTGAAATAATACCATGCTATTGTTTGAGGAGAGTGCACAGTTTTGAACATGAAAAGTTATTAATAAACAAATTTGGCACATTTGGGATACAACATTTTGAACAGAAATGCAATGTTTCATTGGATCAGTCTAAAACTTTGCACATACATTGCTGCCATCTAGTGGCCAATATCTAAATTGCACCTGGGCTGAAATAATACTTGTTAACCTTTCTCTTGCATTTCAAAGAAAAAAATACAAAAAGACGGTTGTTTTTTTCTTTGTATTATCTTTTACCAGATCTAATTTGCTATATTCTCCTACCTTCCTTTCACATTTCCACAAACTTCAAAGTGTTTCCTTTCAAATGGTACCAAGAAAATGCATACCTTTGCTTCAGGGCCTGAGCTACAGGCAGTTAGATTTGGGTATGTCATTTTAGGCAAAAAATGGAGAAAAAAAAGTGGGCTAATCCTAAAGGTTAAAACTGCAATATCTTCTCTCACTCATCCTCTGTCAAAATGGGAAAAATAGCATGAGATGTAAAGTCTTTTTTTAAAACATTTTGTGGGAGGGTTGGGGACCCCTGGAGTTAGGTGCCCCGATCCTGGTGACTGACCAATAGGAACACAGCGAGCATGGATTATCCACACAACAATAAGAGTATTGTGAATAGTCAGATTAATATAACAGTTATTATTATATTATTTATGATCTTTTTGGGAAGCCTATTTGATTCATAGTTCAGACATGTAAAGTTTGCAAGTGAAAACTATTTCTAAGGTGCATACTTTCAGTTTTTACAAACTCACTTCAGTCACGCATCAAATCAAATTCAACTTTATTTGGCACATGAGCCAAATACAATGTATTAGTCCGGTGGCCATTTGATTAATTGAACAGTAGTCTGGGGGTAGAAGCTGTTATGGAGCCTTTTGGTCCTAGACTGGTGCTCCAGTATCACTTGCCGTGCGGTAGCAGAGAAAACAGTCTATGACCAGGGTGACTGGAGTCTCTGACAATTTTTAGGGCTTTCCTCTGACACCACCTATTATATAGGTCCTGGATTGCAGGAAGCTTGGCCCCAGTGATGTACTGGGCCGTACACACTACCCTCTGTAGCGCCTTGCGGTCGGAGGCCGAGCAGTTGCCATACCAGGCAGTGATGCAACCGGTCAGGATGCTCTCGATGGGGCAGCAATTTAACTTTTTGAGGATCTGGGGACCCATGCCAAATCTTTTCAGTCTCCTGAGGGGGAATAGGTTTTGTCGTGCCCTCTTTACGACTGTCTTGGTGTGTTTGGACCATGTCAGATTGTTGTTGATGTGGACACCAAGGAACTTGAAACTCTCGATCCGCTCCACTACTGCCCCGTTGATGTTAATGGGGGCCTGTTCGGCCCACCTTTTCTTGTAGTTCATGATCAGATCCTTTGTCTTGCTCACATTGTCTTGCTCACCACACTGCCAGGTCTCTGACCTCCTCCCTATAGGTTGTCTCATCGTTGTCAGTGATCAGGCCTACCACTGTTGTGTCATCAGCAAACTTAATGATGGTGTTGGGGTTGTGTTTGGCCATCCACGCAGTCGTGGGTGAATAGAGAGTACAGGAAGGTACTAAGTGCACACCCCTGAGGGGCCCCAGTGTTGAGGATCAGCGTGGCTGATGTGTTGTTGCCTACCCTTACCACCTGGGGGCAGCCTGTCAGGAAGTCCAAGATCCAGTTGCAGAGGGAGATGTTTAGTCCCAGGGTCCTTAGCTTAGTGATTAGCTTTGTGGGCACTATGGTGTTGAACACTGAGCTGTAGTCAATGAACAGCATTCTCACATAGGTGTTCCTTTTGTCCAGGTGGGAAAGGGCAGTGTGGAGAGAGATTGAGATATCTGTGGATCTGTTGGGTCGGTATGCAAATTGGAGTGGGTCTAGGGTATCCGGGAGAGTGCTGTTGATGTGAGACATGGAATTTTTAGGATTAAATGTCAGGAATTGTGGAAAAAAACAGAGTTTAAATGTATTTGGCTGTGGTGTATGTAAACTTCCGACTTGTTTCCCCTTTCACCTGTGTCTGGTGTTAGCTAGTTACTGGCTAGCTAGGTCTTCATCTGTCTGGTGTTAGCTAATTACTGGCTAGCTAGGTCTTCATCTGTCTGGTGTTAGCTAGTTACTGGCTAGCTAGGTCTTCATCTGTGTCTGGTGTTAGCTAGTTACTGGCTAGCTAGGTCTTCATCTGTCTGGTGTTAGCTAGTTACTGCCTAGCTAGGTCTACATCTGTGTCTGGTGTTAGCTAGTTACTGGCTAGCTAGGTCTTCATCTGTGTCTGGTGTTGGCTAGTTACTGGCTAGCTAGGTCTTCATCTGTCTGGTGTTAGCTAGTTACTGGCTAGCTAGGTCTTCATCTGCGTCTGGTGTTAGCTAGTTACTGGCTAGCTAGGTCTTCATCTGTCTGGTGTTAGCTAGTTACTGGCTAGCTAGGTCTTCATCTGTCTGGTGTTAGCTAGTTACTGGCTAGCTAGGTCTACATCTGTCTGGTGTTAGCTAGTTACTGGCTAGCTAGGTCTTCATCTGTGTCTGGTGTTAGCTAGTTACTGGCTAGCTAGGTCTTCATCTGCGTCTGGTGTTAGCTAGTTACTGGCTAGCTAGGTCTTCATCTGCGTCTGGTGTTAGCTAGTTACTGGCTATCTAGGTCTTCATCTGTCTTGTGTTAGCTAGTTACTGGCTAGCTAGGTCTACACCTGTGTCTGGTGTTAGCTAGTTACTGGCTAGGGGGGATGGGTTGTTCAACACTTAGACGCAGTTGTCAAGTCAACACATCCGTCAGTGCTGCTGTGAACGGCATCATAAGAGACATTACAAATGGGAGATGAATAAAAACATTATATAATTGATGCAATTTCAATGTTGTTTGAGTTGCTTTGTGTGTCACCAAATCAGCTTGAGATGATTTGACTGCAACACTGATCACTGCATCCAAGTTGCTTGACACAAGCGTTTCAAAGAGCTCAGTCAAGGGGAACTTATGAATATTAGTTCCTTGCCCACTCAGCCTGTCTTTTCAAACTTGCTGGTAGTTAGCCATGCAAGAAAAACAAAATTCAGAATGACTGTTCAGGACCTGTTCAGGAATTGTAAAAGACTGAATCTGACGTACAGTGTGGGAAGGCCTTTATTTAGACTTGTACCTACTAATTATCACTATGTGCAAAAAGTCAGCTAACAGAGACATATTTAATTAATAATGTGCTATATTGATAGTATAGTTATTTTGTTTACACAAGGCTAATGCTCTAGATAACTAAGTGCTTGTGGAAATGAAACAATCCCATCATGTATTCTGCTGACATTTCCATAACCATTAGAAACTAGAGAAATGTAAAAAATAAAGTAACCAAGTTGACAGGAGAAATTAAACTGTGTCTTGGCTGTATTTGTCAGGGGGGTTGCCTTTCCCCCGTCTAAAGTTTAGAGTAAATGACTGGTTGCCCTGTTGGCTCTGCCTGCCTGCCGTGTGTGTGTGTGTGTGTGTGTGTGTGTGTGTGTGTGTGTGTGTGTGTGTGTGTGTGTGTGTGTGTGTGTGTGTGTGTGTGTGTGTGTGTGTGTGTGTGTGTGTTGCAGCGATCAACTTCTGCTAAATACTAATTACTGAATACTTAGTGCGGGTGCCCTTTCTATTGAGTCCCTTTAGTATAAACATTCATTATGGCTCTTTTTGTCCTTTGTAGCTCCATCATCATTATTCCACCGCATCCCCCGGAGGAGAGTGGGAGCCGAGGCCGAGACTGGGGCCGGACCCGGCTGGAAAAAACACTGATATTTGTGCGCAGAGATCAAAAGCATTTACCTTTAGATGTTTCCCCGATATGAATATTCAATGTCCTTATTGAAATCTAATGTGGGTCTCCTTGTCTCAGGGGCCTTTTCATCAGTGCCTGTTGCCCGAGGCCACTGCTGATTGACAGCCAAACTTTAATAAAGAGAGAGGAGGGAAAAGAGAAGAAAATCTGGTGGTGCTGGAGATGTGAGCAGAGAGGGTTGCTGTGTGAATCCAGGGAGGGCTGAAAAAGACATGAGCGGAGGGGTGAAGGGTGGAAGAGGGGTGGAGGAGCTATTTAACCTTGTGTATTTCCAAGCGGAATCCAGGAGTTTATTAACACCTCTGGAAACAATAAACAAATTGAAACAAGGGTTAATAAACTAAGGCAAAACACACCCTATTGTTTCCTAAAATTACATTCCTTCAACATTTGTAATGATGAGTTTCTCTCTGTCACAGACCAAATACTTTTGAACTCTCTCTCTTTCTCTGCCGGGAATGTCGTGATGATATTGTGTGTTTGTGTCTGTTGTCCGAGCTAAGACAAAGCCCATTGAATATCACTGCATATCAATAAATACGTGAGTGAACAACATCCTGAAGTCATGAAGTGATCTGCCTCTTGGGTATGATGGATGACTACATTTGGACAGACAGACTGACAGTGACAAACGCCACAGCTCAAGGAGTAGGAAACTCCGATGTGATGTGATCTTGTCCATATCCTAATTGTGTTCACATTATAGACACGCGTACCCATGGTATTAATGTGTCTTTTATATGTCCACTGTGTCCGTATTGTGACTCCATTTCCTGGTCCCTCCCTGTATGCAAAGTATTTGACAGATACTCTCTGAAAATAATATTTATTTATTCTAAGGCATACACTGAGTGTACAAAACATAAGGAACACCTTCCTAATATTGAGTTGCATCCCCTTTTGCCCTCAAAACAGTCTACAAGGTGTCAAAAGCATTCTACAGGGATGCTGGCCCATGTTGACTCCAATGCTTCCCACAACTTTTCTTAATCCCATTTTATTTGTTGAGTGGATTCTCTTCCCTCCATGGTGCGTTTAAGGTCCTGCAGAGTAGTAAAGAATTGTCTCTCTGTCTTTCAGACCGACTGCTGCTGAGCTGCTAAAGCATAAATTCTTCACTAAAGCAAAGGTAAGACAGATACTGTATATACACTGAGTGTACAAAACATTAGGAACACCTACCTAATATTGAGTTACACACGATTTTGCCATCAGAACAGCCTCAATTCGTTCACTCCACACTAAGGTGTCAAAAGCGTTCCACAGGGATGTTGGCTCATGTTGATTACAACGCTTCCCACAGTTGTGCCAAGTTGGCTGGATGTCCTTTGGGTGGTGGACCATTCTTGATACACAAGGGAAACTGTTCAGCGTGAAAAACCCAGCACCAGTGCAGATCTTAACACAAACTGGTGCACCTGGCATCTACTACCATAACCCGTTCAAAGGCACTTAAATGTATTCTCTTGCCCATTCACCCTCTGAATAGCACACATACACAATCCATGTCTCAATTGTCTCAAGGCTTAAAAATCCTTCTATAACCTGTCTCCTCCCCTTCATCTACACTGATTGAAGAGGAATGAATAACAAGTGACATCAACAAGGGATCATAGCTTTCACCTGGTTTCACCTGTGTTTAATGATCATTGAAAAACAGAAGATTCACACACTCTTAGTAAATCAGCATGCATAACCATTTACAACTTTTTTTTGGTTCCAACCGCCGTGTCTTTGTGAGACGCAGAGTAGGTGAACGGATGATCTCTGCATATGTGGTTCCCACCATGAGGCATAGAGGAGGAGGTGTGATGGTGGGGGGTAATTTGCTGGTGACACTGTCAGTGATTTATTTAGAATTCAAGGCACACTTAACCTGCATGGCTACCATAGTATTCTGAAGCAATATGTCATCCCGTCTGGTTTGCGCTGAGTGGGACAATCATTTGTTTTTCAACAGGACAATGACCCAACACACATCCAGGCTGTGTAAGGGCTATTTGACCAAGAAGGAGAGTGATGGAGTGCTGAATCAGATGACCTGGCCTCCACAATCACCCGACCTCAACTAAATTGAGATGCTTTGGGATGAGTTAGACCGCAGAGTGAAGGAAAACCAGCCAACAAGTGTTCAGCATATGTGGGAACTCCTGTTTGCAAAGCATTCAAGGTGAAGCTGGTTGAGAGAATGCCAATAGTGTGCAAAGCTGTCGTTAAGGCAAAGGGTGGCTACTTTGAAGAATCTCAAATATAAAATATATTTAGATTTGTTTAACACTTTTTTGGTTACTACATGATTCCATATGTGTTATTTCATAGTTTTAATGTCCAAACGTTTACTGGTACTGCATGTGTACTGTAATCACATTTAACAAATTAAATTAAACAAAGGAAATTAATCAAAGAAAGAATCTAGTTAGCTGGCACTAGTTTGCATCAAGCCTGTCTTGAACATTTCGCCAAAGGTTCTCATCGACATCGCAGTTAATGTCCTCATTGTTCATGCACCTGGGGGAAAAACTTTTGGAATGGCAAATCCAAGCCTGACATTGGTCTGGGTTGATCCGCATGCCTCATCCATGGCCTGAAGGAGGCTGGCACGCTTATGTGGATGGTGATCATACACCTTCGACCTCCATGCTGAAAATAAATCCTCAATAGGTTTGAGGAAAGTAGATTATGGGGGCAGGTTTAGGGTCAGGAATCGGGGATGGGCCTGAAACCATGCCTGAACCACAACTGCATGGTGGAACCTGACATTGTCCCACACAATGAAAGAGGTGACCCTTTCTCCTTGACAGGCCTGCTGTATCTCATTGAGGAGGTGTGCAGCATTGTAGGACACAAGTAGAGGCATATTCAATACCACACCATCTTCAGATATGGCTGCACACATGGAGATGTTTCCCCCACACTGTCCAGGAACCTGTTGGCCGATGAGGTTCGCCCACGGTGGCAAGTTTTGGCCAGATTGAAGGCCGATTCATCAACAAATATGTATTTCATTGTTTCACAGCAACATCAAGCATCCTTCACCCTCTAAAAAGAGATTTGGGTTAGTTATTGTCATTTACAATACAATATGGTGAAGTAGCATGCACATCAAATAGCATGCACAGCCCGCAGTTGTTTCATCTGGTCATTGTTTCTCACAGAAGGCACCAGGCATATCTGTTTCATAGATGCCTGGGTCCTCTTCAAAAAAGGCATATCTGTTTCATAGATACCTGGGTCCTCTTCAAAAAAGCCTATCGTAGACATGCTGATGGATGCCACATTAGCAAAGGTGTCATTGTTGTCGTCAATGGCCTGTTTGATTTCATTCAGACATATATCATTCCTGGCCCTCACCATTTCCACCACTGCCTGCTCCTGTTGGTCGGTCAGCAAACGGCCTCGGCCCCCACGTGGCCCTCTGTCACTTCTGAGGGTCGAACGGAGTACAAACATACATACAACACTTACCATACTATTTTGTGTGAATTTAAATTAATTCAAATATGTAATTTTGCATTATAGTGCATATCCGGCAGACTTACCGGTTTTCTTTACGAAAATGTCTTAATGATAGAATTGACTGTTGACCTTTTGAAGTTAGGATGTACCAATCATTCAGCCTCTGCCATGGTAAGGCCACTGTTTATAACATGGTCAACTGTGATGGCCTGGACTTCGTCCAACACGACACATCTCTGTTCTCTGCCTCCCCCTCTCTGATGACCAACTCTCTGATGGGACCCTTGCCACATCTCGGTCGGGGCCCTTGGCCACCTCTCTGATGGGGCCGTTGCCACCTCTTTGTTGGGGCCCTTAGCCACCTCTCTGATGGGGCCCTTGAAGGCCACCTCTCTGACTGGACCCTTGGCCACCTCTCTAATGGGGCCCTTATCTACATCCACCAGCTCTGAGTTTTCTTTTTCTTCCTCTCCCTTGCAGTGGTCCTGCTACATGTTGAAAGAAATTGTGTTCACACACCGCCTTTTAAAATGGTTACCAATTCTGGATACCACTATGTGAAATCATTAGCAATAACAAGTAGTCATTATGTATGGTAATCATCATGTATTGTATTTTACAGTATTGTATGTTACTTATGTATTATTGTGGTCCTGTGTAGCTCAGTTGGTAAGAGCATTGCACTAGTAACATCCGGGTTGTGCATTTGATTCCCACTGGGTGATTATCAAATAAGAGCAGTTGGATTAAGTATTAGTAAAAGGTATTTTAACAAATGAGACGACAGTCATATCAATAGTAATGTGAGCATTTACTTCATATCAGTGGTTTCCAAGCTTTTTCACCCGGGCCCCCCTCCCATCATTGGGGAACATTTGCGGAGAGAACATTTTGAAGGTTTAAAGTTTATTTCCTGCAATTCTATAACATTTTGCCATGTCTTATGTGTGTTCATGTGATATATAAGCGACTTAAACAGTACAACAAAATCAATACCCCATAATGTCAACGTGGAATTATATTTTTTGAAATGTTTACAAATTAATACAAAATGAAAAGCTGAAATGTCTTGAGTCAATAAGTATTCAACCCCGTTGTTGAGGCAAGCCTAAATATTTGTATTTTTATTTAACCTTTATTTAACTAGGCAAGTCAGATTATTTACAAAGAAGGCCTACCAAAAGGCAAAAGGCCTCCTGCTGGGACAGGGCCTGGGATTAAAAATGTGGAAGAAAAGAGAAAGAAAGAGCATACGTTTTCTGTTTTTTATTGTTGTAGCATCATCTTTCACATGTACTAGAATAGCCACACAGTCAGATAGGATGCTGGAGATAATTGTGATGGATAACACAAGAGGGCAGCTGTAGGTGTGCAAAGTGTCAGACTGATAACTTCAGGAATGGGTGAGCTACATGACATTTAGCATGAAGTCACACAGGTGTCCCACACAAGTTGCCCAAATGTACCCAAGTGGCCGAATTGGTGAAATGACCTAACACTATATACAGCAGTGCAAATAACTATATACAACATATCAAAAAGCAATTCTAACACACACACACACACACACAAAAATGTTAAAAAAAATATTAGAAAATAAATATTTGTTAAAAAACAGTACACCCCTTGGAAGTCCTCGTCATAATATTTTGCTGCCTGTGCCCTGTCCCATAGCAGTCTCTTTCTGATGTAAAGCAGAGGCAAACTGAACAAGTGGTGCATTTCATGCGACACAGAACACAACGACGCCTCCATGCTGTGCCCTTTTGGCCCTGAGGCACAGTCATGCCTGCAGTAATGAACTGTGGCATATGAACACCACTGGGGGCACAGGTAGAGCGGGCAGCTTGGCACCGGGGGCTCCCAGTCGGAGTCTCTATCACTGTGAAAGAAAACATTTAAAAAATATTTGTATTGTATGAGCCTTTTATCATCACATAAAATAAAACAGATTTGTATTGATTGTATAGAGCAGAGGGAACAGTCACTAAGGTGTTCCATTCAACTCCGGCCATTGTTATATATATATATATATATATATATATATATATATATATATATATATATATACACACACATACATACACACACACACACACACACACACACACACACACACACAAACAAACCAACAAACACAAACTACACATTTCATTGCAAAAAAATTAAAAATAAAAAAGGTTTTTTATATATAATATATATATATTTTTATATTTCATAAAACGGCATTAGCACTTACCCGTCCAGAAGTACGTCCTGTCCTTGCAGAAACAGCTTCTCAGTTTGTTTGAATCATAACACTCCAAGATTCCTCAAACAAAAAATCTGTCTCACTTTCACTTTTTCACTTTAGAGTTTGACTTCGCTTTACATGATTTATTCGCCATGATATCTTCAATGAAATCGTTGAAACTACAACTTTCCGGAATACAGCTGTGCGTAAAAAGCCTTACAGCAACTCCTCTGATCGTCAAGGCGAGAATGGAGTTCCCTGCGCGTGCGATTACAACCAAGGAATTGTGGTCTAACCCCAAACCATTACATACTGGCCATTACCTCAGCTCATTGGCTATCTACCCAGCTAGATTTCAAGAAGATCAGTGGTCATTGGGAAGAAATATAGTCAATCAATGAAGCTTCGCTAAAATTATTGGTGCGTAAGGTCGGTCAATACTCCCCGCAAAAAAAACAATGAGTTTGGCTGTGTTGCAAACATCCAGAGGAATGCACTGAAACCCACCATGACTAGATAAACGATTGTTTACAGGGGCGAATCACGCCGAATGCTCCGTAAAAAATTGACAGAGATGGAATTCACGGCACAAACAGTTTACAAAAATGTTTTGATTTAGGTTATAAAAATAGATTTTATCAAAGAAAACGGCACTTCATTTGATCAATGGGACACTCAGGAAGAGAAATAAGAGCAAGATATCAGAATGTAAGTCATAATTTTACCTTCAGATGTGAATGTGTAAAAACTGTCATGGCGGAAAATGTTTCTGTTGTTGATTGCTCTTCTCAAACAAAAGCATGGGATTTGATCTCTGTAATAGCTATTTTAAATTGGAAAACGTAGTTTGATTACCAAGATTCTAATCTTTTGAAGGGTGTTTAATGTTTAATGTTACGAAGTTGTATTTTTAGTTGTCACTCTGAAATTTCCCCTGATGTTGTTAGAAAGGCCAGCTCGCAGAAGTGTTTTAGGGAGCGTTTGACAGTGATGAGGGGTGGTCGTTTAGTCGCAGACCCATTACGAATGCAGGCAATGAGGCAGTGATCGCTGAGATGTTGATTGAAAATAGCAGAGGTGTATTTGGAGGGCGAGTTAGTTAGGATGACATCTATGAGGGTGCCCATGTTTACGGATTTGGAGTTGTACCTGGTAGGTTCATTGATAATTTGTGTGAGATTGAGGGGATCAAATTTAGATTGTAGGATGGCCGGGGTGTTAAGCATGTCCCAGTTTAGGTCACCTAGTAGCACGAGCTCAGAAGATAGATGGGGGGTAATCAATTCACATATGGTATCGAGGGCACAGCTGGGGGCAGAGGGAGGTCTATAGCAAGCGGCAACAGTGAGAGGCTTGTTTCTGGAAAGGTGAATTTTTCACCACCCCTTTGGCAGTTCTATCTTGGCGGAAAATGTTATAGTTAGCGATGGAGATTTCAGGGTTTTTGGTGGTTTTCCTAAGCCAGGATTCAGAATAGGTAAGACATCAGGATTGGCAGAGTGTGCTAAAGCAGTGAGTGAAACAAACTTAGGGAGTAGGCTTCTAATGTTAACTCTTGAGGATAGGGAGACGCTAGCGTCTCAACTGGCCAATTGCCAGGGGAAATGCAGAGTGCCAGATTCAAATAAAATGATATAAAATTCTAACTTTCATTAAAACACACACGTAAGATACTCAATTAAAGCTACACTCGTTGTGAATCCAGCCAACATGTCAGATTTTAAAAATGTTTTTTGGCGAAAGCATAAGAAGCTATTATCTGATAGCATGCAGCCATCCTCACCAGTAGTAAACAAAAGAGCTAGCAGGCGCTACACATAACGCTGAAATAAAATATAAAATATGCATTACCTTTGACAAGCTTCTTTTGTTGGCACTCCAATATGTCCCATAAACATCACAATTGGTCGTTTTGTACGATTAATTCCGTCCATATATATCGAAAATGTCCATTTATTGAGCCATAAAAAACAGCTTAGAAAAACACAACGTCACTACAAAATATTTCAAAAGTTGCCTATAAACTTTGCCAAAATATTTCAAACTACTTTTGTAATACAACGTTAGGTATTTTTAAACGTTAATAATCAATCAAATTGTAGACGGGGCAATCTGTAGTCAATACATGAACGAAAAGAAAAAAGCTCTGCTCTACACATCTTGCGCAACTCACAAAAGTGTCCCCCGTTCCGAGTTGTCCTACTTCCTGATAAAACAAAGGAATAATCTCAGCCATATTCCAAAGACTGGCGACATCGTGTGGAAGCGGTATGAACTGAAAATAGATTGCTATTAAATATCCAATGGAAAAGACAATATAGGGAAGAGAGATGAGAAGAAAAACAATTCTGAACAGTTAGTCTTCAGGGTTATGCCTGCTAGATAAGTTCTGTTATACTCACAGACATGATTCAAACAGTTTTAGAAACTTCAGAGTGTTTTCTATCCAAATATATGAATAATATGCATATCTTATATTCTTGGCATGAGTAGAAGATGGTTGAAATTGGGCACGCTATTTATCCAAAAATGAAAATTCTGCCCCCTAGCTTTAAGAGGTTATTAACATGCGAAACCAAGGCTTTTACGAAACCAAGGCTTTTACGGTTACAGAAGTAAACAAATGAGCGCACCTGGGGAGTGGGAGTGTAGCTAGGCACTGCAGGACCTGGATTAACCTCTACATCACCAGAGGAACAGAGGAGAAGTAGGATAAGGGTACGGCTAAATGCTATACGAACCCTATATGTATAGTAACCCTAGAATTAAAATAGTAAATAATGGCTACATCTCAGACAGTTTAAAACTGTCTAGAGGAGTAAAACAGGGTTGTCCACTATCGGCATGTCTATTTATTATTGCCATCGAAATGTTAGCTGTTAAGATTAGATCAAACAATAATATTAAGGGATTAGAAATCCGTGCCTTATAAACAGTACACTGATGATTCATGTTTTCTTTTAAAACCACAATTAGTCTCTCCACGGCCTCATAGAGGATCTAGATACTTTTGCTATCCTCTCTGGATTGAAACTAAATGATGATAAGTACTATATTACGTATTGGATCACTAAAAATGCAAATTTAACATTACCATGTAGTTTACCGATTAAATGGTCTGACGAAGATGTGGACATACTCGGTATACATATCCCAAAAGAAAGAAATGATCTCACTCCAATACATTTTTATAGAAAGTTAGCAAAAATAGATAAGATCTTGTTACCATGGAAAGGAAAATACCTGTCTATTTGTGGAAAAATCACCCTGATTAACTCTTTAGTCACATCACAGTTTACCTATTTGCTTATGTTTTTGCCTACACCTAGTGACCTGCTTTTTAAATTATATGAACCAAAAATATTCAATTTTATTTGGAACGGCAAGCCAGACAAAAGGAAAAGGGCCTATTTATTTAACGGATATGAATTCGGAGGACAGAAATTATTAAATATTAAAGCATTAGACCTCTCACTAAAGGCATCAGTCATACAAAAGTTATACTTAAATCCAAACTGGTTCTCTAGTAAATTGGTACAAATGTCTCATCCTGTTTAAGAAGGGCCTTTTTCCCTTTATTCAAATTACACCTTCCCACTTTCGTTTGTTTGAAAAGGAAATAATCTCCAAAATATCTTTATTTTTTTAAACAAGCCTTAGAAAGTTGGTTGCAATTTCAGTTTAATCCACCTGAAAAAACAGAACAAATAATACAACAAATATTATGGTTAAATTCAACTATACTAATTGATTAAAAAAAAACTATTTTTGAAGAAATTTTAAAAAAAGGTATAATTTTAGTGAATGATATCATAAATAGGACTGGTGGAGTTATGTCACAAATGCAGCTAACACAGACATATGGAAATGTCTGCTCTACCCAAAATTACAACCAATTAATTGCAGCATTACCACAAAAATGGAAGAGGCGAGTAGGAGGGGAAAAAGTAAGGAACTTGTATGTAGGCCCTGTATTAAAGAACGTAAATGGTTAAAGAAAAGTGTGATAAATAAAAACATATACCAATTTTCATTTAAGGACCAAAAAACTGACAGCTGTGCCATATAAATTGCAAAATAGTTGGGAAGAGATTTGCGATGTACCCATTCTATGGCACATGGTTTATGAATTGATACGCAAAACAACACCGGATTCAAAACTTCACATTTTTCTATTTAAATTACTATACAAAATTCTTGCAACTAATAGAATGTTATATATATATGGGGGATACAATCTTCCCAGCTCTGCAGATTCTGCTGTGAAGAGGCATAGTCATTAGATCATTTATTTTGGTATTGTCCATATGTAGCTCGTTTTTGGTCACAGGTCCAGGAATGGATGAAGAATTGCAACATTTGCCTAGAACTAACGCTGCTGTAACGGCGTTCATCGGAAGAAGAGGAATCGTCAGACCAAAATACGAGTTCATCTTTATTATAAGGAACTGAACACTGAATACAAAAATAACAAAAAGGAAAACCCGAAACAGTCCTGCAAGGTGAAACCAACACTAAACAGAAATACAGCTACCCACAACTAAAAGTGGAAATACAGGCTACCTAAGTATGATTCCCAATCAGACACAACGATAGACAGCTGTCCCTGATTGAGAACCATACCCAGCCGAAACATAGAAATACAAAAACCTAGACATACAGACTGCCCACCCAAATCACACCCTGACCAGACAAAAATAGAAACATACAACGCAATCTACGGTCAGGGCGTGACAGCTGCAGATAGCAATACTGGGTGATTTGAAAGGCCATAGTCAATCAATCAATAATATAATGATTATTTTAGCAAAATTTTTTATTTTTAATTTCCAATCTGTAGAAGCTATGAGAATAGAAAGGTTCAATTATTTTGCGAAGCATCACAGCACAGTTGAAAAATATATGGCAAATAGAAAAACCCGAAATGGATGATGTTGAGAGATAGATGGGAGGGGTTCAATGGAGCTGAAGGGAGGGACTAATAACAAGATTAACAATGTAAAACATACCGGGGTCTGTAAACTGTATATATAGGTCCAGAACTTTTGTGAAATAGTTTTTGTTTTTGCAGGTTTTCCTACTTACAAAGCATGTAGAGGTCTGTAATTCATATCATAGGCATCATGAGGTAGGAAATCATGCATCATGGATATATTGAAGCAACATCTCAAGACATCAGTCAGGAAGTTAAAGCTTGGTCGCAAATGGGCCTTCCAAATAGACAATGACCCCAAGCATACTTCCAACGTTGTGGCAAAACGGCGTAAGAACAACAAAGTCAAGGTATTGGAGTGGCCATCACAAAGCCCTGACCTCAATCCCATAGAAAATTTGTGGGCAGAACTGAAAACGCGTGTACGAGCAACTCAGTGACTGACTCAGTTACACCAGCTTTGACAGGAGGAATGGGCCAAAATTCACCCAACTTATTGTGGGAAGCTTGTGGAAGGCTACCCAAAACATTTGACCAAAGTTAATCAATTTAAATGCAATTGTATGTAAACTTCTGACCCACTGGGAATGTGATGAAAGAAATAAAAGCTGAAATATATAATTCTGTCACATAATTCTGTCACATGTCACATTCTTAAAATAAAGTGGTGAACCTAGCTGACCTAAGACAGGCAATGTTTACTAGGATTAAGTGTCAGGAGTTGTGAAAAACTGAGTTTAAATGTATTTAGCTAAGGTGTATGTTAACTTCCGACTTCAACTGTATGTGTGTAAGAGAAAGGGAATGAGAGTGAGAGGGGCAAAGAGATATTGTTTGGCCATCACAGAATCATTCCAAAACAAGTATGGGCAGCTGCAGCCCAATATGGTGACTGGAGTATGGGCGAGTCAAAAGGACTGGGTGTATGGAAAGCAAATCAGACCAGAGGGCAACACCAACACCTGGACACAGTGCCCTTCGTTCCTGCTTGACAAGCACTACTGTCTGGCAACGGCATGGGAAGTATCTATCTAGGAGCCAATATCAGGGTGACAGTCACAGCAAGCACACGCATACAATGCATGAAGCAACAGTACACCCATCATCATTTAATAAAATATTTACTATTACTAGTTTTATAACTGAAAATGCAGAATTATTTGTGTAAAACTAACAGTGAAATACGACTCATTGTCTGGCTTCAAAAAAGAAGTGCAAGCTCTCTGTACTGTAGGTCAATCTGCAGTGGTTGCCTGGTAAGAGAAGGAAGAACAACACACTGCTTAATTAAAACGTCTAACCTATAGCAGAACACTCCGTTCCACACGCCCACAAATGTCCTTACGACACACACTTTCAACATCGGATGTTTGTCCCAGATGCTGCCCACTACCCGGTCCTGGAATGGGCTCATTCCTCCAGGCTTGCCCGCCACCCTGGTTCCTGTCGGTACCCTGAACTTTGTGCGACAACGCTTTTGGTGGCCCACCATGGTTCCGGACGTCTCCGCGTTCATCGCCACCTGCACTGTCTGTGCTCAGAACAAGACACCTCAGAAAGCTCCGGCTGGCCTCCTTCAACCTCTTCCTGTCCCTCACCGTCCCTGGTCACACATATCCCTGGACTTCGTCACTGGTCTCCCTCCGTCTGATGGCAACACCACTCTCCAGGTTTTCCAAAGCCGCCCATTTTATTCCCCTCCCCAAGCTACCTTCGCCAAGGAGACAGCCCAGCTCATGTTGCAGCACGTCTTCCGGATCCATGAACTTCCGGTGGACATGGTCTCTGACCATGGTCTTCATTTCTCACCTCGGTTCTGGAAGACGTTCTGCACATTGAGTCGTCGGCCAGCCGGTCCTCCGGGTTGCATCCCCAATCCAACGGCCAGTCGGAGCGAGCCAATCAGGACCTGGAGACGACTCTTTGTTGCCTCGTCTCCACCAACCACACAACTTGGAGCCAGCAACTCATGTGGGTGGAATAAGCACGCATCACACTTCCCTGCTCGGCCACTGGTCTCTCGCCTTTCGAGTGCCCCATGGGTTATCAGCCCCTGCTCTTCCCGGAGCAAGAGGAATAGGTCAAAATACCCTCTGCCCAGATGTTTGTCCGCCGCTGTCACCGTATCTCGAAGAGAGCTCGGTCAGGAGCTCAGGTATTGTCAACAGGCGGACCGCCACCAGACCCCAGCTACCCACTATCGTCTTGGGAAGATGGTATGGCTGTCTACTCAGAATCTGCCTCTCCGGTTACCTATAGAGTCCCACAAACATTCCCCCTGTTTATCCTCCCTTTCCCCATTTCCAAGATCCTTCGTCCCTCTGCTGTTTGTCTTCTGTTGCCCCGCACCCTCCATATACATCCTACGTTTCATCTATCAAGGATTAAACCTCTGTCTCACAGCCCTCTGTCTCCTCTTTCCAGGGCAGACCATTCTGCCTGCCCTGAGCCTGCCGTTCTGTACCTTTCAGACTGACCTGGATTACTGACCTCTGCCTGCCCTGACCCTGCCGTTCTGTACCTTTCAGACTATGACCTGGATTACTGACCTCTGCCTGCCCTGACCCTGCCGTTCTGTACCTTTCGCACTCTGCTCTGGATTACTGACCTCTGCCTGCTCTTGATCTGTCGTTTGCCTGCCCCCTGTTTTTGTACTACACCTTTGTTACTTCGAACTGTCTGCATCTGGGTCTTATTTTGAGATCTGATAGACGTAGGCTATACTGGAAATATGTTACTTCTATCAGGCTGCAACGTCTAAAATTAACCTCCTAAGGAAATCCCTAACATCAGGCTAACAGGCGCAATGCAATTAGTGTTTAAACCATGTCAATGGTGTTCCAATACAAAGGCTCTCAGAGGACCTCAGGACTTCTAACACCTGATCTATCACCAGTGAATGATTAATCCTCAACAACAGAATGCCCAGTCGTTAACTAGGTCTTTATGTCCTTAGTTAGTCCTAATAAACTCCCTGTGCCTTTTAGTGTCGTTAACTCGCATTCAACTAATTAGCATTCTGATCAGGGGATCAGGAGAGAGAAAGAGGGCGAGAGAGTGAGGAGGGGGAGGGACATACAGTAGAGTAGGCCCTCTGCCACAATGGAAGGATATCCCATGAGACGGTGACACTGTGACATTGTCATTAACTTGATGTTAATTACAAATTAATAGGGCTATTTCATTTACATGTATCTCTGGCTCTGTGACGGGGCCCTCTTATAGCAGGTTACTCTAGCGAGGCCCATTGAAGCCCAGAAGATGTGGGGAGGTTCCTCTTGTCCCATCTCCCCCCAGTGTTTCATGGGAGCTAATTAAACAGTGGGCCAGTCATCATGATTATGTCTGTGTGCTGCTTTAGCTCTGCAATTAAGGGACTTTTTGAATCTACCCATCTAGACCGTGAAGTGACTGACTGACCCTCCGCCTACTCTTAAAATGGAGGCAGTGTTCCGCTCTAGAGGTCAGCCAATTATGATTTTTCAAGGCCGATACCGATTATTGGAGGACCCAAAAAAGCCGATACCGATTAAATCGGGCAATTTAAAAAAATGTATTTGTAATAATGACAATTACAATACTGAATGAACACTTATTTTAACTTAATATAATACATCAATAAAAATCCATTTAGCCTCAAATAAATAATGAAACATGTTCAATTTGGTTTATAAATGCAAAAACAAAGTGTTGGAGAAGTAAAAGTGCAATATGTGCCATGTAAGAAAGCTAACGTTTCAGTTCCTTGCTCAGAACATGAGAGCATATGAAAGTTGGTGGTTCCTTTTAACATGAGACTTCAATATTCCAAGGTAAGAGGTTTTAGGTTGTAGTTATTATAGTAATTATAGGACTATTTCCCTCTATACCATTTGTATTTCATATACCCTTGACTATTGGATGTTCTTATAGGCACTATAGTATTGCCAGTGTAACTGTATAGCTTCCATCCCTCTCCTCGCCGCTACCTGGGCTCGAACCAGGAACACATCGACAACAGCCACCCTCGAAGCAGCGTTACCCATGCAGAGCAAGGGGAACAACCACTCCAAGTCTCAGAGCGAGTGACGTTTGAAACGCTATTAGCGCGCACCCCGGAAACTAGCTAGCCATTTCACATCGGTTACACCAGCCTTTAGGCTAAATATGCAGGTTTAAAAATACTGTATATACTTCTGTGGATTGATTTTAAGAAAGGCATTGGTGTTTATGGTTAGGTACAGTCGTCCAACGATTGTGCATTTTTCGCAAATGCGCTTGTTAAATCATACCCCAGCGTTGCATCGATTATATGCAACGCAGGACACGCTAGATAAACTAGTAATATCATCAACCATGTGTCACTAGATAACTAGTGATTATGATTGATTGTTTTTTATAAGATAAGTGTAATGCTAGCTAGCAACTTACCTTGGTTTACTGCATTTGAGTAACAGGCAGTCTCCTCGTGGAGTGCAATGAGAGGCAGGTGGTTAGAGCGTTGGACTAGTTAACTGTAAGGTTGCAAGATTGGATCCCTCGAGCTGTCAATGTGAAAATCTGTCGTTCTGCCCCTGAACGAGGCAGTTAACCCACCGTTCCTAGGCCGTCATTGAAAATAAGAATGTGTTCTTAACTGACTTGCCTAGTTAAATAAAATATATAAAAAAATAATTTAATCGGCATCCAAAAATACCGACTTCCGATTGTTATGAAAACTTGAAAATCGTCCCTAATTAAATCGGCCATTCTGATTAATCGGTCGACCTCTATTCCGCTCTACCTCTCCCCTGTCCATGTAACTACAGCGACAGTAAAGTCTTATTAGATCAGAGGTCTTAGAGGAAAGGAGACAAGGAACTGTTTCAGACTATTTGGGACATGATGTAAAGTGCGATTCCTGTGTTTTTCTCGTGGCACCTGTAGTATATTGTCTTCAGATTGTGTTGCAAGTGAGATGGAGATGGTCAGAAATCAAGTCATCATCAGTGTAAGACATTTATAACAACAATATTACCTAAAAACCTGCAACTCCCTGCTCCAGCCATCTTCAAATGATTAATTATGTTAACCATTGAATTCCCCAGAACCATCCTTAGTCTCTGACCCCTCCACGTCTATCCCCACGTTGACGGCCACAAGCCACCGGTCTCCATGGTAACCTGAGCCTTTAGTCCCGTGAGAGTGGTGTCAGCTAGCCAACATGGCACATAGCGTTCTGCCATATGGTGCCACCCCATACGTCCTGGCTGAGCTGGGCCTGAAGAGAGGGGAGTGTTAATGGGAGAGACCTGCCTGCACCAGTATACACGGCACAGCTGAGGCAGAGAGATCGGAGAGCACATGATGCCCACTATAAGGTGCAAGTTGCATGCTTGATGGTTTTACTATTGCTCAGCCGTTATCGCAAGGGTGTGTGCAATGAGTACAACAAGTATGTTATGCAATAAAGTACAATATCACTGAAACATCTTTGAAGTTAATTGCCATGATACAAACAAATCTGATTGGACGGAAAAAAATAAGTATATGACATCTTGTAGACATACGTAAACACACAATTACATTTTTTGTATTTCTAAAGTAAGACAAAACATGTATTGTACTGCCCTTTCCCAATGAGCTACTTTGTGACTCTTGATTATAAGCCCTCTGCTGCCCCTGTGTGGTAGCAGGTGAAAGTACATCTACATTCCATGGCAGGAAGGAATAGTCCAACTCACTACAGTTGATAAAATAGTTGTAATCTTATTTTATTGAACTTGAAATAAATACAAATACAATATATGTCTTAAGCAATAGAATGCTATTTATTTTGCATAAACCTTTTTTGATATATATTACATTGTCTTATCAAAAATAGTCCGTATGCTTTTGAAGAAAGCTACACGTTTGTGAGGGGGGAGGGGGGGGTATTCTGGAGAAATTGAAGTTCATCAAAATTCCAATTAAATAATTTTTTAAATCCTAATTGAGATGGCATTTTTCTATTCTTGAATTAGAATTTCAATTCACTCACTGATTGGACCCCAAACCTGATGTGACAGAAATCAAACAAGCAATGAAGGCATTTTCAAACAATCATCAGCTAAGGCAAGTGAACTGAAAGAGCTTTTGAATAAGGGCATCTCTTAGTCAGCTTCTGTGATCGAAAATGTTGGGTGTTCAGTTGACAACAAAGTAAAAACAGTAGACTTCAAATTGGTCAGACATTGGCAAACTAGGGCACAGCGTTTGTACAGTACCCAGTCACTAACAGTGTGCTTCCTTTTATATGCCAAGGCCTAAGGTATAAAGCAGGTCTATATGTAAGTTTCATTTATATATGCATCTACAGGTAGAGTCAACACTGTTCATGTATTCAGTTACAAGAACACGTTCAATCAAAAATGCCATAATATAACTGATTCAACCTCATCATAACCTTAGTGCAATCAGGGCCTTTGTTTCGGAGAAGCAAGCACCCTACTGTGTCCGTACCACTCTGTGGGTGGTAAGGCTTAACATGTTACAGATGACGTCACATCCTGTCCAGACTGAAGTAAATCACAACAAACAGGGAGCCGTCTACGGCATGGCAGTTGACTGCCTCATCAGCTGTGCGGAACTGCATCCATCAAGCCTCTTTTAAGTGGCCCCTCTCAAATGATACACTATGGCATCTTTCTACAGGTCTCCTATGCTTTATTGACAACATCATTGATATACATTTCCATATAAATGAAATACATCAAATTAAAATAAGAATCTGTGATTCAGGTCTTTGTATTTGAGCATGTCATGCAATTATCATCTTTACATTAAAAAAAGGAAACGTAATAACCTTTGGCCTTCTTAATTTAACCAATAACCAATTGTGCAAGTTCTCCCACTTAAAAAGATGAGAGGCCTGTAATACCAGCAACAGTGTGTGAAAACCTTGTGAAGACTTACAGAAAACGTTTGACCTCTGTCATTGCCAACAAAGGGTATATAACAAAGTATTGAGATAAACTTTTGTTATTGACCAAATACTTAATTTCCACCATAATTTGCAAATAAATTCATTAAAAATCCCACAATGTGATTTTCTGGATTTTTTTTCTCATTTTGTCTGTCATAGTTGAAGTGTACCTATGATGAAAATTACAGGCCATGATACAAACAAATCTGATTGGACGGAAAAAAAAGTGGGAGAACTTGCACAATTGGTGGCTGACTAAATACTTTTTTGCCCCACTGTATGTTGAGGCTACAGTCTCTCTATGACAGCTCTGGAGATAAAACAAAACGCAGTGAAGCACACTGACGAGCATGTAACCATGGTGATAGACGATGGCAGGTAAATTGTACAGTACATCAGAGTGGGTGTATGGGTGATTAGTCACCTCCTAATTAGATGCCACTCACACAGTCAGGTATTTTTATTTTAGTATGCTTTCCCAATAGTCTCCACAGAGTAGGGCTTCCTTCATCAGCCACAAACACACATCTTTCCCAATAGTCTCCACAGAGTAGGGCTTCCTTCATCAGCCACAAACACACATCTTTCCCAATAGTCTCCACAGAGTAGGGCTTCCTTCATCAGCCACAAACACACATCTTTCCCAATAGTCTCCACAGAGTAGGGCTGCCTTCATCAGCCACAAACACACATCTTTCCCAATAGTCTCCAAAGAGTAGGGCTTCCTTCATCAGCCACAAACACACATCTTTCCCAATAGTCTCCACAGAGTAGGGCTTCCTTCATCAGCCACAAACACACATCTTTCCCAATAGTCTCCACAGAGTAGGGCTTCCTTCATCAGCCACAAACACACATCTTTCCTAATAGTCTCCACAGAGTAGGGCTTCCTTCATCAGCCACAAACACACATCTTTCCCAATAGTCTCCACAGAGTAGGGCTTCCTTCATCAGCCACAAACACACACCTTGTTCGGTGGGTGCTCGGTTACCTTTAGAGCACCCACCGTCAAACTGACTACTCACACACGTCATTCTCCTCATATTCCTCTAACATAAACCCAGACCTGTGTGTGGAACCAGGAGACACTGAGGTCATACTGAACCTTTGAACTGTTAACCACAGTCACCATTTCCACGACCGCTACTCCACAGTCCCAGCCCAACAGGCCCAACCATGGCTGAAATTCGAACAATCCAAAACATGACAGGAATGGTTCTTTAAATCCAAATATGGAAGCACTGTCAGTGTTCCCCTCTGATTTTTTTCAGCAGTGGTGGCAAGGGTAGTGGGTGGGAAGGGAGGGAGAGAGGATTGGTGCATTGCAACTAATGTTTGTGCAATGACATGCTAGCTGTTCCCATATAATTAGACACACTACTTTGTGCATGACAAGTCATTTTTCCAACAATTGTTTACAGACAGATAATTTCACTTATAATTCACAGTATTATAATTCCAGTGGGTAAGAAGTTTACATACACTAAGTTGACTGTGCCTTTAAACAGCTTGGAAAATTCCAGAAAATGATGTCATGGCTTTAGAAGCTTCTGATAGGCTAATTGACATAATTTGAGTTAATTGGAAGTGTACCTGTGGATGTATTTGAAGGCCTGCCTTCAAACTCAGTGCCTCTTTGCTTGACATCATGGGAAAATCAAAAGAAATCAGCCAAGACCTCAGAAAAAAAATTGTAGACCTCCACAAGTCTGGAAATTGCTCCCAAGGATGAAACAAACGACTGAAGGTACCGCGTTCACCTGTACAAACAATAGTACGCAAGTATAAACACCATGGGACCACACAGCTGTCACACCGCTCAGGAAGGAGACGCGTTCTGTCTCCTAGAGATGAACGTACTTCGGTGCGAAAAGTGCAAATCAATCCCAGAACAACAGCAAAAGACCTTGTGAAGATGCTGGAGGAAACAGGTACAAAAGTATCTATATCCACAGTAAAACGAGTCCTATATCGGCATAACCTGAAAGGCCGCTCAGCAAGGAAGAAGCCACTGCTCCAAAACCACCATTAAAAAAACAGACTACGTTTTGCAACTGCACAAGGGGACAAAGATCGTACTTTTTGGAGAAATGTCCTCTGTTCTGATGAAACAAAAATAGAACTGTTTGGCCATAATGACCATCGTTATGTTTGGAGGAAAAAGGGGAAGGCTTGCAAGCCAAATAACCCCATCCCAACCATGAAGCACGGGGGTGGCAGCATCATGTTGTGGGGGTGCTTTGCTGCAGGAGGGACTGGTGCACTTCACAAATTAGATGGCATCATGAGGGAGGAATTTTGTGTGGCTATATTGAAGCAACATCTCAAGACATCAGTTAAAGCTTGGTCGCAAATGGGGCTTCCAAATGGACAATGACCCCAAACATACTTCCAAAAATGTAGCAAAATGGCCTAAGGACAATAAAGTCAAGATATTGGAATGGCCATCACAAAGCCCTGACCTCAATCCTATAGAAAATGTGTGGGCAGAACTGAAAAAGCATGTGCAAGCAAGGAGGCCAATAAACCTGATGCAGTTACACCAGTTCTGTCAAGAGGAATGGGCCAAAATTCAGTGTATGTAAACTTCTGACCCACTGGGAATGTGCTGAAATAAATAATTCACTCTACTATTATTCTGACATTTCACATTCTTAAAATAAAGTGATGATCCTAACTGACCTAAAACAGGGAATTTTTACCAGGATTAAATGTCAAGAATTGTGAAAAAATTAGTTTAAATGTATTTGGCTAAGGTGTAAACTTCCGACTTCAACTATATATATATATATATATATATATATATATATATATATATATATATATAGTATGTGGACACATGCTCGTCGAACATCTCATTCTAAAATGATGGGCAATAATATGGAGTTAGTCCCCCCTTCGCTGCTATAACAGCTTACACTCTTATGGGAAGGCTTTCCACTAGATGTTGGAACATTGCTGCAGGGACTTGCTTCCATTCAGCCACAAGAGCATTAGAGAGGTCGGGCACTGATGTTGGGCGATTAGGCCTAGCTCACAGTCAACGTTCCAATTCATCAAAGTTTTTCGATGGGGTTGAGGTCAGGGCTCTGTGCAGGCCAGTCAAGTTCTTCCACACCAATCTCGGCAAACCATTTCTGTATGGACCTCGCTTTGTGCACGGAGGCATTGTCATGCTAAAACAGGAAAGAACCTTCCCCAAACTGTTGACACAAAGTTGGAAGGACAGAATCATGTAGAATGTCATTGTATGCTGTAGCACTGTGATTTCCCTTCACTGGAACTAAGGGGCCTGAACCATGAAAAACAGCCACAGATCATTATCCCTCTTCCACAATCTTTCCATTTGGCACTATGCATTGGGGCAGGTAGCGTTCTCCTGGCATCCGCAAAACCCAGATTCGTCCATCAGACTGACAGAGGGTGAAGTGTGATTCATCACTCCAGAGAACGCATGTTCCAGAGTCCAATGGCAGGAAGCTTTACACCACTCCACCCGACACATGGCATTGTGCATGGTGACCTTAGGCTTGTGTGCGGCTGCTCGACCATGGAAACCCTTCTCATGAAGCTCCCGACAGTTCTTGTGCTGACGTTGCTTCCAGAGGCCGTTTGGAACTCGGTAGTGAAAATTGTAACCGAGGACAGATGATTTCTACGTGCTTCAGTACTCGACAGTCCCGTTCTGTGAGCTTGTGTGGCGTACCATTTTGCGACCGTTGTTGCTCCTAGACGTTTCCACGTCACAATAACAGCACTGACATTTGACCGGGGAAGCTCTAGCAGGGCAGACATTAGACAAACTGGTGACATCTTATGACGGTGCCAAGTTGAAAGTCACTGAGCTCTTCAGTAAGGCCATTCTACTGTGCTAATGTTTGTCTATAGAGATGACATGGCTGTGTGCTTGTCAGCAACAGGTGTAGCTGAAATGGCCAAATCCACGAATGTCTATATAGAGAGAAACAATTGAGTTGTTAAATTAATATAGAAGAAGCACTGTCTATGATCTGACAAACATCTAGAATTGACTTTCACTACTGTTTCACTTCTTTCACTTCTCAAATTCTGATGTGGATGTTTTGATACATTCAACAGACCAAGGCTCTCGCTGTTCTCTTTCTATATTTAAGTCTCCCGTGTGCATTCTGTGGTACATGGGCATAGGTTCTGGTCCTGTTTTGGGGACTCAGATGTGGATAGTGTGGGACCTGGTCCCGTTTTGGCCCCTCAGTTTAAAAGGTGGTTGTTGAGGGACCTGGGCTTGGGACTCAGATGCGGATAGTGTGGGACCTGGTCCCGTTTTGGCCCCTCAGTTTAAAAGGTGGTTGTTGAGGGACCAGGGGTTGGGACTCAGATGTGGATGTCGTGGTAGTGGCCCTTGGAAGAGTCCATGTCGACCCGGCGGGCCTCAGCGAAGGCCAGGAAGGTGACCAGGCCCACCAGGTTCACCACAGTGATGAGGGTGAAGACAGACGCCCACGACCCTGTAGCCTCAATCAGATACCCCGAGAAATACACCATCATCACACCTGGAGAAACACGATCAGATACGCAGAGGAATACGGCATTAGGAGACAGTACATGCACGCACAAACTGAGCAGTTTCAGACTACGGCATATCATATCAACAAATGCCAGTTCAGCCTCCCATTCCCAGTTGTGTGGGGTATAAGTAAACGGATTCAAATGCCCCTACGGTGCCCAAACTGTCATCTTCTACTCACTCCCTCAATGATTTATCTGACACAAACTCTATTATCACTCCGGTATGAAATATGCATGGAGCATTGGGGCCAATGAGACTGACAAGAGACACAACCCAAAGTCCTGCCTTCAGAACCATCAGATGAATTATTCATCACCACCTCATGAAAGGACAACACAACTGATCCTGGAACTGTCGGTGAACGATTCATCACAGATGTTTCCGCTTTGGTTTGTCCCTCAATGAACATGCTTACCTGAGAATGCTCCACAGGTATTCATAACACCTGCAATGAAAAATAGATACATGATTCATTTGTAATATTTGACAGGACTGTAATATTCATCAATCAAATCTGCTGAGAGGTGGATAAATGAGTTGCCGGTGTAACATACCAAACAGAGCCCCAGCACATGACGGAGCCAGGTCCTGAACATTCACAGACACACCGCTGGAGTACAGACACAAGACACGTTACTGTCTGCTGGTGTAACATACCACACAGAGCCCCAGCACATGACGGAGCCAGGTCCTGAACATTCACAGACACACGGCTGGAGTACAGACACAAGACACGTTACTGTCTGCTGGTGTAACATACCAAACAGAGCCCCAGCACATGACGGAGCCAGGTCCTGAACATTCACAGACACACCGCTGGAGTACAGACACAAGACACGTTACTGTCTGCTGGTGTAACATACCAAACAGAGCCCCAGCACATGACGGAGCCAGGTCCTGAACATTCACAGACACACGGCTGGAGTACAGACACAAGACACGTTACTGTCTGCTGGTGTAACATACCAAACAGAGCCCCAGCACATGACGGAGCCAGGTCCTGAACATTCACAGACACACCGCTGGAGTACAGACACAAGACACGTTACTGTCTGCTGGTGTAACATACCACACAGAGCCCCAGCACATGACGGAGCCAGGTCCTGAACATTCACAGACACACCGCTGGAGTACAGACACAAGACACGTTACTGTCTGCTGGTGTAACATACCACACAGAGCCCCAGCACATGACGGAGCCAGGTCCTGAACATTCACAGACACACCGCTGGAGTACAGACACAAGACACGTTACTGTCTGCTGGTGTAACATACCACACAGAGCCCCAGCACATGACAGAGCCAGGTCCTGAACATTTACAGACACACGGCTGGAGTACACACGGTTACTGGAGTACAGACACAAGACACGTTACTGTCTGCTGGTGTAACATACCAAACAGAGCCCCAGCACATGACGGAGCCAGGTCCTGAACATTCACAGACACACCGCTGGAGTACAGACACAAGACACGTTACTGTCTGCTGGTGTAACATACCACACAGAGCCCCAGCACATGACGGAGCCAGGTCCTGAACATTCACAGACACAAGACACGTTACTGTCTGCCCCAGTAGACAAGGTGTTACAGACTCCCTATATTTTCTGCCTCTGTAGTGAAGGTGTTACAGACTCCCTATATTTTCTGCCTCAGTAGATATGGTGTAATACAGACTCCCTATCTTTGTCACCTGAACATATTAAACCCTATAAAACTGACAGATAAGATGAGTGGAACTACATAGTCGCTGTTAAAGCGCTTGTGAGGGGGTGATTATGTTTATATGATCCATTCCACTGTTGGTTATTATCTACATCCTGCATCAATCATTTACATCCTTGTATACTTCCAGGATCAAACAGCGTAGCCCTCAAGGTTTAATACCGGTGGCTGAATATGGTCCTAGATGATAGACACTAGGCCTAGGAGCGGATTTGGGGACGAGCATCGGTACCTGTGGCCGAATATGGTCCTAGATGATAGACACTAGGCCTAGGAGCGGATTTGGGGACGAGCATCGGTAGCTGTGGCTGAATATGGTCCTAGATGATAGACACTAGGCCTAGGAGCGGATTTGGGGACGAGCATCGGTAGCTGTGGCTGAATATGGTCCTAGATGATAGACACTAGGCCTAGGAGCGGATTTGGGGACGAGCATCGGTACCTGTGGCTGAATATGGTCCTAGATGATAGACACTAGGCCTAGGAGCGGATTTGGGGACGAGCATCGGTAGCTGTGGCTGAATATGGTCCTAGATGATAGACACTAGGCCTAGGAGCGGATTTGGGGACGAGCATCGGTACCTGTGGCTGAAGGTGGTGAGGCCCATGGTGGCAGAGACCAAGGCCACAGCTGTGGGGAAGGTGGTGGTGCCACACAGCAGGAGGGTAAACACACTGGACACACCCATGGAGAAGAACTGACCAGGACACAAGGAGAGGAAAGGAGAGGAAAGGCAAAGTTAACTAGTAATGCCAATGTGGCCATTGAATCGGAAACAAGCTACAATACCTGCATAAGCTTCCTCACAGCAGCAGTGTCAAACCCTAGAGACAGAGAGAGAAAGAGACAAAGAGAGAGAGACGTGGGACAGATCAATAGTTAAAAACCTTGACAATCGTATAAGGGTACCAACTTCGACTGAAACATTCACTACATTTGTTTCCTGATGACAAATAGTTGATATCTCTGGCATTACCTCGGCTGATAAGGTGGTCAGAGAGACAGCCACTGAAGAGAGAAGAGGGGATGGCCACAAACCATGGGATAACATTAAACACCCAACCCTGCGGGGAGAACACCATAACATTTAACACCAAGAACGCTGATATGAGCTCAGACATGTATGACATTAATACCCTATACGTTTGTTAAGAGATAGTGATCCAACTTGGCAAACATCTAAGTTTGGGGAACATCCGAGTTCCTTAGCTAGCAGAGTTTTATGTCTACACCGTGTCTACAGCGCCCTCTCTTGGTTTACTCAGTGGTATTACACAGGTCTGTCAGATGCAGGGGGGTCTGACTAGATTTTAGCCATTTTGTATGTACACTTTCAAGTGTGTCTGTTGTCTTTGCCATTCCAACCTTGAACTCCAATGTGGTCTTTCAAGTTTTGTTTTGTCTTGTCTTCTGAAGGAATGGGTTGGGAGAAGAGGAGGGATGGAGGGGGCAAGTTACCTTGGCATCAGGGAAGGTGTCCTTGAAGTAAGTCGGTAGCCATGACAACATTGTGAAGAAGGTGCTCGCAGTGCAAAGGTGCGTAATAATCACAGCACTGAAGGGAGGATAATGGAGACAGAGAGAGAGAGCGAGACAGAGAGAGACAGAGCAAACAAATATAATTAAGTTAGTGTACCACTTCTATGACTCATAGGCTACATCTTTGTAAAGCTCAAAATATTCCACAGCAGTTCCTACTTTTACTGGCTGAAATAACTTACGTATGGGTCACCACTACAGTTATATTAATGTGCTTGTGCAACATAAAAACAAGCAACATCAGTATGTTTACTGTACATTTATTCGGAGTGTTTAAATAGCTCTCTCTCCACTGAGTTTCGCTCATTCAAGAACTGAACAGTGTCAGTCCGTGCTGCAAATTCATGCTCACACCAACCCCCACCTACACAGTCAGTGACATCTGCTTTTCTGTTCAGTGGTTCATTTTCCTATCAAGGTGTGGATTAGCCGTTACAGGAAATAACACCAACCAACCAACCATTTCTGTCATTGTAAACAGGGCAGATCAGTTGCACGGACTGCCATGGGGTTCTATAAATAACAGACAATAGAGACAGGCACAGAGGATATGAATGAAGCCTTTATGTGAGACGGAAACATCTACAGGGAAGTGAGCTGATCAGAGAGGATTGTGTTTGGGCCTTATCTCACCAGACAGCAGGTTGTTTGAAGAGACGTAGCCAGTGTCGCTTGGAGAGTTTGGACCGGGGCCCTCCACGACCCAGCGACTCCAATGTGATGATAGGTCCTGGAACACACACACAAAGAAAGAGAAAAGTCTGAGCTCAATGTGGAGCTCAGAGGAAGTTCATGACAACAATAGGAGCAGATGGCTGGAAAACAACAATGACGCAGCACTTGCCCAAAATAGTCTAGCTGTGAAATGAAAGTGTTCAGTTTCAGTAAGATATGCATGTGGTCATTACACCTACACACTCCTTACCTTCCCCTTTGAGCAGGTATTTCCATATGCAGTACGCCCAGAGGACAGAGAGCAGACCAGACACATAGAACACACTCTCCCAACCATACAGGTCCAGCATGAGGGAACCAGCCCCCCCAATCACCAGTGTCCTGCAGGAGACAACAGCACTGGTCATACACTCAAACTGTGGTGTTGGATAGTTTTTTTTACTGCAATGGCAAAACAAGACCATCTGTGGAGAACTCCTGACTGGAGACGAAACATCTGTGGTTCCCTGATGAGTTGTTTATGGCCAGCCCAAAATGACATCCCCCGGCAACTCCAATGACAAACAGCTGACCCTGGCTTCCATAACAGATGACCTCAACAACAGCAGCACTTAAAACACCCCGGTAAAAAGTGCTCCAAGGCACAGATCTGTGTCCATATTATCCATGAGTTTCTTGTGGAGAGAATATATACTAATTATTCAACAATGGCATTATAACTCTTCCAACTAAGGCCTTTTTCCACAACTGACACCAAAAAATCTACAACACAGGAAAAAAAAAGGAAGTTTGATGCTGAAACCCTCATATTAAACATATTATAGAACTAAATTAAGTTAGTAAGCAACGCTCGAAAAAACTTACTGCAAACAAACTTCCAGAAATAATTAAGGCACTCATGTAGTGAAAACATTAAGAAGCCTTTATTGTTTTACGGCCAAGAATAAGAAAATACGGACGCGTTGCGGCTATAACAGCCTTCATCAGGGTGACAAAGAATAGTGGTGGACAACGTGTGTATATCCCGGCTTTTTGGGCATTGTTTACTGTATAGCATCAACTTCTTTTTGCTCTATAGTATTTCATCCCATGATTAAAGAGCACCTCGTGGATGAACTAAAAACCAAAGTCCTCCTCTCCTGTGTCTCTACATTAAACATGGGGCGGCAGGGTGGCCTAGTGGTTAGAGCGTTGGACTAGTAACCGGAAGGTTGCAAGTTCAAACCCCCGAGCTGACAAGGTACAAATCTGTCGTTCTGCCCCTGAACTAGGCCGTCATTGTAAATAAGAATTTGTTCTTAACTGACTTGCCTAGTTAAATAAAGGTAAAATATTATATTTAGGATAACTTTTTACAGCTTTGTAGTTCCAATGTTTGTTTTTACCATCTTATTTGATTAATAATATATTTAACATGTGAAAAGGCCACACAGAGGGACAGAGATAATTACACACTGGGGTCAAGCTTCCTGCCATCCAGGACCTACACACTAGGCAGTGTCAGAGGAAGAGTCAAAGACTCCAGTCACCCTAGTCATAGACTGTTCTCACTACTACTGCACAGCAAGTGGTACCGGAGCGCCAAATCTTGGTCCAAAAGGCTCCTTAACAGCTTCTACCCCCACACTGGGGTCAAGCTTCCTGCCATTCGGGACCTATACACTAGGCAGTGTCAGAGGAAGAGTCAAAGACTCCAGTCACCCTAGCCATAGACTGTTCTCACTACTACTGCACAGCAAGCGGTACCGGAGCGCCAGATCTTGGTCCAAAAGGCTCCTTAACAGCTTCTACCCCAAAGACTGCTGAATAATTAATCAAATGTCCATTTGACATTTTTCAACAATGCATTGACCCCCCCCCCCCCTTTTGTTTTACTAACCTGTACCCCTGTATATAGCCTCATTACTAACCTGTACCCCTGTATATAGCCTCATTACTAACCTGTACCCCTGTATATAGCCTCATTACTAACATGTACCCCTGCACATTGACTCAGTACCAGTACCCCTGTATATAGCCTCATTACTAACCTGTACCCCTGTATATAGCCTCATTACTAACCTGTACCCCTGTATATAGCCTTATTACTAACCTGTACCCCTGTATATAGCCTCATTACTAACATGTACCCCTGCACATTGACTCAGTACCAGTACCCCTGTATATAGCTTACTAACCTGTACCCCTGTATATAGCCTCATTACTAACCTGTACCCCTGTATATAGCCTTATTACTAACCTGTACCCCTGTATATAGCCTCATTACTAACATGTACCCCTGCACATTGACTCAGTACCAGTACCCCTGTATATAGCTTACTAACCTGTACCCCTGTATATAGCCTCATTACTAACCTGTACCCCTGTATATAGTCTCATTACTAACCTGTACCCCTGTATATAGCCTCATTACTAACCTGTACCCCTGTATATAGCCTCATTACTAACCTGTACCCCTGTATATAGCCTCATTACTAACCTGTACCCCTGTATATAGTCTCATTACTAACATTATACCCCTGTGTATAGCTTCATTATTGTCATTGTTTAATTTTTTTACTTTAGTACATTTAGTAAATATTTCCTTAACTCTATTTTCTTAAAACTGCATTGTTAGATAAGGGCTTGTAAGTAAGCATTTTACAGTAAGGTCTACCTGTTGTATTTGGCTCATGTGACAAATAAAATTGGATTTGATTTTACTGTGATCATTTGAAGTACCCAAAAGGGCCTCTAGATGTCTTGTGATAAATTACATAGAAATTCTTTCAAGTTCAAAAATTCTGGTAGTTTCCAGTAATATTTGCAACCCTAGATCAGCGTGGAAACAGAGAGTTTCATAGGGCCAGACTCACCCCAGATAGGAGCCACTGCCCACAGTGCTCATGAGGAATCCTCTCTCACTCTCCACCACCTTCTGAGAACACAGGCTAACCAGAGACGGGTAGTGCACACCTGGAGGTACAGATACACAGCTCTGTTACACTATGTAGTGAGCGCAGAAAGTCACACACATTGGTTACTTCATTTAATACATATTTGGAAGGAATGTTCTGTATTCTGTCTTCTTTAGGCAAAATGACACAGAAAAACACCATTGTCTCAAATGCGAAAGCGTTGTCGAACTAATGATTCATATCCTGACAGACGCGCTTCAAATCAACATCTACATTTAATTGTAAATACGGGTCCTTTTTCAACAATGCAGAGTTAAAGATAAAAAATGTATAACATTTTGAATATTGACACAATAAATAAATACACAAAAAGAACATGGCTATATACAGGGAGTACCAGTACTGAGTCAATATGCAGGGCTACGAGGTAATACCATGACTATATACAGGAAGTACCAGTACTGAGTCAATATGCAGGGGTACGAGGTAATAACATGGCTATATACAGGAAGTACCAGTACTGAGTCAATATGCAGGGCTACGAGGTAATAACATGGCTATATACAGGAAGTACCAGTACTGAGTCAATATGCAGGGGTACGAGGTAATAACATGGCTATATACAGGAAGTACCAGGTAATAACATGGCTATATACAGGGAGTACCAGTACTGAGTCAATATGCAGGGCTACGAGGTAATAATATGACTATATACAGGAAGTACCAGGTAATAACATGGCTATATACAGGGAGTACCAGTACTGAGTCAATATGCAGGGCTACGAGGTAATAACATGACTATATACAGGAAGTACCAGGTAATAACATGGCTATATACAGGGAGTACCAGTACTGAGTCAATATGCAGGGGTACGAGGTAATAACATGGCTATATACAGGAAGTACCAGTACTGTGTCAATATGCAGGGCTACGAGGTAATAACATGACTATATACAGGAAATACCAGGTAATAACATGGCTATATACAGGGAGTACCAGTACTGAGTCAATATGCAGGGCTACGAGGTAATAACATGACTATATACAGGAAATACCAGGTAATAACATGGCTATATACAGGGAGTACCAGTACTGAGTCAATATGCAGGGGTACGAGGTAATAACATGGCTATATACAGGAAGTACCAGTACTGAGTCAATATGCAGGGCTACGAGGTAATAACATGACTATATACAGGGAGTACCAGTACTGAGTCAATATGCAGGGCTACGAGGTAATAACATGACTATATACAGGGAGTACCAGTACTGAGTCAATATGCAGGGCTACGAGGTAATAACATGACTATATACAGGGAGTACCAGTACTGAGTCAATATGCAGGGGGGAGTACCAGTACTGAGTCAATATGCAGGGCTACGAGGTAATAACATGACTATATACAGGAAGTACCAGGTAATAACATGACTATATACAGGGAGTACCAGTACTGAGTCAATATGCAGGGGTACGAGGTAATAACATGACTATATACAGGGAGTACCAGTACTGAGTCAATATGCAGGGGTACGAGGTAATTGAGGTAGCTATGTACATATACAGTGCATTCAGAAAATATTCAGACCCCATGACTTTTTCCACATTGCTACGTTACAGCCTTACTCGCAAATCGATTAAATTGTTTTTCCCCCCTCGTCAATCTACACACAATACCCCATAATGACAAAGCAAAAACAGGTATTTAGAAACATTTGCAAACGTATAAAAATAAATAATGAAGTATGACATTTCCATAAGTATTCAGACCCTTTACTCAGTACTTTGTTTGAAGCACCTTTGGCAGCGATTACAGCCTCGAGTCCTGTATCTGGGGAGTTTCTCCCATTCTCTGTAGCGCACTCCTACGTGTTGTAAAAGCGTTACATGGACGCTGCACATCTCATTGCATAATGCAGCAAATAGAGGACAGTTCAGGGGCCTTGCTTAAACAAAGTGAACCATTTTCACTGTAGTGTCAGTGGATGCTGCAGAGTACCCAAGTGGCGTCGGGAGCAACTGCTTACAAACACACTACCACTCCACTATGTCTCCCTGTCATGGCTTTTGGGCCATCAGTACAGATACCAACACATCTTGACCACCAAAGTCCATTTGATGTCACAAAGCTGTCCAGTACTTTAAACATATCCTCCTCTCCTGTTGTACATTTGTCCCAGCCATATCTGCACCATATAAGAATCACATTTTTAGTTTGCGTGCCCACGACGACATTGCGTGTACCCCAGTTTAGGAATACCTGCTCTACATGATAAAGCTGCATATCTTTTTGAGTATCTGAAGGCCCATGCCAAATCTTTATAGCCTCCCGAGGGGGGAGAGGCGCTGTCTTGCCCTGACAACTGTGTGCGTCTGGACCATGTTAATTCTTTAGTGAACTTGAAACTCAACCCGCTCCACTACAGCGTGCTTGAGGTCATGGCTCTGTGCAGGCCAGTCAAGTTCTTCCACACCTCGACAAACCATATCTGTATGGACCTCACTTTGTGCACGGGGGCATTGTCATGCTGAAACAGGAAAGGGCCTTTCCCAAACTGTTGCCACAACGTTGGAAGCACAGAATCGTCTAGAATGTCATTGTATGCTGTAGCATTGTGATTTCCCTTCACTGAAACTAAGAGGCCCACACCATGAAAAACAGACACAGACCATTATTCCTCCTCCACCAAACTTTACAGTTGGCACTATGCATTGGGGCAGGTTCTCCTGGCATCCACCAAACCCAGATTTGTCTGTTTGACTGCCAGATACTGAAGTTTGATTCATCACTCCCGAGAACGCGTTTCCACTGCTCCAGTCCAATGGTGTCGAGCTTTACACCCCTCCAGCCGATGCTTGGCATTGTGCATGATGATCTTATCCTTGTGTGTGGCTACTTGGCCATGGAAACCCATTTCATGAAGCTCCCGATGAACAGTTCTAGTGCTGACGCTGCTTCCAGAGGCAGTTTGGAAATCGGTAGTGAGCATTGCAAGCGTGCTACAGCACTCGGCGGTCCCGTTCTGTGATCTTCTGTGGCCTACCACTTTGCGGCTGAACCATTGTTGCTCCTAGATGTTTACACGTCACAATAACAGCACTTAGAGTTGACCGGGGCAGCTCTAGCAGGGCAGGAATTTGACTTGTTGAACAGTTGGCATCATATGACGGTGCCATGTTGAAAGTCGCTGAACTCTTCAGTACGGGCCATTCTACTGCCAATATCAATGAAGACACTCGCTAGCTGGTCAGAGCATACTCTGAGTACGCTTCCTGGTATTCCATTTGGCCCTGCGGCCTTGCGAATGTTAACCTGTTTAGCCTCTCTGGGATATGTGGGACACTAGGTATTTTCACAACAGTAGCCGGGCTATAAAAAGTATTTTGTCCTGCTAACAGGAATCATTTGCATGATGGGCTACATTCTTTATTGTAACCACAATGTCATACATCATTTGTATCTACTTGTCCAATTACTTTTAGAGTTTGGGATTTACAAATGTGCGCTTTTCATTATTAGTTACATTGTTTAAGTTTGAACGTGCAGACTTTTCTTCTTTAAAATTATTGTTTTATGTAGGATGCTACATTTTTGACCAGTTGCAATTGTAAGTTGGCCTAATAAATCCTACTTCTATTAGGCTGTTAAGCCTCAGCCAGTTAAGTTATATAGGTCTAGGCTCCAAAAAAATGTACTCAAATTAAGCCCTCTTGTTGTTTGTAAAGTCAAATTAAAATTATTGTTGAAATGAATTGCTCAACTGGTGTAGGTTTTCGCCATTTGTTGGTGTGCAACACTTGCATAACAAGTTAGCTATATTTTCAGCTCCAGCCACTGTTAACCTCTACTGTTTGCGCTGCGGTTGCTGCCAGTTGTTTTTTCATTTGAACCTTTATTTAACTAGGCAAGTCAGGTAAGAACAAATTCTTATTGACAATGACGGCCTACCCCGGCCAAACCCGGATGACGCTGGGCCAATTGTGCGCCACCCTATGGCACTCCCAATCACGGTCGGATGTGATATAGCCTGAATTCAAACCAGGGACTGTAGTAAAGCCACTTGCACCGAAATGCAGTGCATTAGACCCCTGCGCCACTCAACATCAATAAACTCAGCAGAAAAAGAAACGTCCTCTCACTGTCAAGTGAGTTTATTTTCAGCAAACTTAACATGTGTAAATATTTGTATGAACATAAGATTCAACAACTGAAACAAACTGAACAAGTTCCACAGACATGTGGCTAACAGAAATATAATAGTGTGTCCCTGAACAAAGGGGGGTCAAAATCAAAAGTAACAGTCAGTATCTGGTGTGGCCACCAGCTGCATTAAGTACTGCAGTGCATCTCCTTCTCATGGACTGCACCAGATTTGCCAGTTCTTGCTGTGAGATGTTACCCCACTCTTCCATCAAGGCACCTGCAAGTTTCGGGACATTTCTGGGGGGGAATGGCCCTAGCTCTCACCCTCTAATCCAACAGGTCCCAGACGTGATCAATGGGATTGAGATCTGGGCTCGTTGCTGGCCATGGCAGAACACTGACATTCCTGTCTAGCAGGAAATCACACACAGAACGAGCAGTATGGCTGATGGCATTGTCATGCTGGAGGGTCATGTCAGGATGAGTCTGCAGGAAGGGTACCACATGAGGGAGGAGGATGCCTTCCCTATAACGCACAGCATTGAGATTACCTGCAATGATAACAAGCTCAGTACAATGATGCTGTGACACACCGCCCCAGAACATGACGGACCCTCCACCTCCAAATCAATCCCGCTCCAGAGTACAGGCCTCGGTGTAACGCTCATTCCTTTGATGGTAAACGTGAATCCAACCATCATCCCTGGTGAGACAAAACCATGACTCGTCATTGAAGAGCACGTTTTGCCAGTTCTGTCTAGTCCAGCGACGGTGGGTTCGTGCCCATAGGCAATGTTGTTGCCGGTGATGTCTGGTGAGGACCTGCCTTACAACAGGCCTACAAACCCTCAGTCCAGCCTCTCTCATCCTATTGCAGACAGTCTTAGCAGTGACGTAGGGATTGTGCATTCCTGGTGTAACTCTGGCAGTTGTTGTTGCCATCCTGTACCTGTCCCGCAGGTGTGATGTTCGGATGTACCGATCCTGTGCAGGTGTTGTTACACGTGGTCTGCTACTACGAGGACGATCAGCTGTCTGTCCTGTCTCCCTGTAGCGCTGTCTTAGGCGTCTCACAGTACGGACATTGCAATGTATTGCCCTGGTCACATCTGCAGTCCTCATGCCTCCTTGCAGCATGCCTAAGACACGTTCACGCAGATGAGCAGGGACCCTGGTCTTTCTTTTGGTGTTTTTCAGAGTCAGTAGAAAGGCCTCTTTAGTGTCCTAAGTGTTCATAACTGTGACCTTAATTGCCTACCGTCTATAAGCTGTTAGTGTCTTAACAACCGTTCCACAGGTGCATGTTCATTAATTGTTTATGGTTCATTGAACAAGCATGGGAAATTATTTTGATTTTTACGAATTATCTTCGAAAGACAGGGTCCTGAAAATATCCTTTCAGTATATATATATATATATATATTATTTTTTTTTTTCTCTTTTTTTCTTCTTCAGAACATTGACCGTGTGTAGGTAGATAAGTGATGGTAGATGCGGAAAGATATATACAAAAAATGTGTTGCAAGTTGGTGGGTTCACACCTAACTCGGCTCTTTAGTAAAGGTTGAATAGTCTATTGTTCAGCGAATAGCACATCCTGCTGTGCTTGTGAAAAACTAATACTAATACTTCTTCCCCTTTCCACATGTTAAAGATTCCAATAGAAAGTGTTTTTAGCCACAATCGGCCCCGACCCCAATTAATACATTTGGGTACAGTCGATAGCGTGCTGGACTTCGGGCTACAATGTTGAGGGTTTGAAACATGCTCCCTGCTTGTTTCATTACATTATTATGCCGGTCTCAGAGCAAATAGCCTGGATTGTTATTCCCATCTCGTTCCTCGCGTTATTATCCGCCTGAGTGGCTCGCTTGTGGGTGTGCTGGTAGGATGTACTGTTTTTTATTCTGTATATATGAATTACAAATCAGCCTTGACTTAAATCATGTTTCTAGTCTATTGCATAGTTACAATGTGTCTTGTTATGACGTTATAATTACTTACGTTTGCTTCCAACGTAATGTTTTGTCAGCCATCGGTTGGCTCGCGTATATCTTGGCTCTCTGTGGTAAGGGTGTTAACCCCCATGTCCTGGCTAAAGTCACAATGTGGTCTTCATACTGTACCATCATGGCCACCTAATCATCCTCAGCTTACAATTGGCTCATTCCCCCCCTGTAACTATTCCCCAGGTCGTTGCTATAAATGAGAATGTGTTTTCAGTCAACTTACCTGGTAAAACAAGGGTTAAATAAAAAAAAGAAACAAAAAAAAGTAGGAAACGTGAACAGTTATACCTCAGGAGGAAGCAATAAAGTCAAACTTCAACCCCAGAGGCCACTCTTAAAGTTAAAACCACAGGCTATGTAGTTCTGAAGGTGAGACCATTTTTGTTTGTTCAGGACAGAGAAACTATTCGACTGGTTTTGTACAGTAATTGACTCTTAACCAGAAACCAGTTCTCTCGGTTTGGACACACAGTTGCTTGTCCCTTCCCCACGTGGCTCTAGTTATAATTACAGCACAATGTAGGAAATAATAGGGTGTCATTTGAGACGGAGCATAGCTGTTCATTCGCTCCCAGTGCCCAGTGACCTCTGACCTTGCAGCAGCCCCATCAGGAAGCGGGCCAGCGTCATGGAGAAGATGGGCTGAGAGCAGAAGTGGGCCAGGACGGGCGTGAAGGCTGTCATCGCCCCCCAGGCCGCCGCAGACAGCAGGAGCACCTTCTCACCTCCAACCCTGAAGGGAATAGATATCATAATAATGTTACTGCAACAACATGCACTCTCCAGACAACTTTATTATTACGACTATACATTCTCACCTTCAGCCATGAGGGGAAGAGCTAGTCATATAACAGCATGGCTATTACTACAGTATTACACTACACTGTCAACCCTGAGGGGAAGAGATAGTCATATAACAGCATGGCTATTACTACAGTATTACACTACACCGTCAACCCTGAGGGGAAGAGATAGTCATATAACAGCATGGCTATTACTACAGTATTACACTACACCGTCAACCCTGAGGGGAAGAGATAGTCATATAACAGCATGGCTATTACTACAGTATTACACTACACTGTCAACCCTGAGGGGAAGAGATAGTCATATAACAGCATGGCTATTACTACAGTATTACACTACACTGTCAACCCTGAGGGGAAGAGATAGTTATATAACAGCATGGCTATTACTACAGTATTACACTACACTGTCAACCCTGAGGGGAAGAGCTAGTCATATAACAGCATGGCTATTACTACAGTATTACACTACACTGTCAACCCTGAGGGGAAGAGATAGTCATATAACAGCATGGCTATTACTACAGTATTACACTACACTGTCAACCCTGAGGGGAAGAGATAGTCATATAACAGCATGGCTATTACTACAGTATTACACTACACTGTCAACCCTGAGGGGAAGAGATAGTCATATAACAGCATGGCTATTACTACAGTATTACACTACACTGTCAACCCTGAGGGGAAGAGATAGTCATATAACAGCATGGCTATTACTACAGTATTACACTACACCGTCAACCCTGAGGGGCAGAGATAGTCATTAAACAACACTATCATTACTACTGGACTACTAACCTCCTCCTCCGAACCCTGAGGGGCAGAGATGGAGTAATATTACAACACTATCATTGCTACTGGACTACTAACCTCCTCCTCCAACCCTGAGGGGACGAGATGGAGTCATATAACAACACTATCATTACTACTGGACTACTAACAACCTCCTCCAACCCTGAGGGGAAGAGATGGAGTAATACAACAACACTATCATTACTACTGGACTACTAACCTCCTCCTCCAACCCTGAGGGGCAGAGATGGAGTCATATAACAACACTATCATTACTACTGGACTACTAACCTCCTCCTCCAACCCTGAGGGGAAGAGATGGAGTCATATAACAACACTATCATTACTACTGGACTACTAACCTCCTCCTCCAACTGAGGGGCAGAGATG
The DNA here is from genome assembly GCF_045791955.1 of Oncorhynchus clarkii lewisi. NCBI lineage: Eukaryota > Metazoa > Chordata > Actinopteri > Salmoniformes > Salmonidae > Oncorhynchus > Oncorhynchus clarkii. The sequence goes on from NC_092166.1 coordinate 38,142,393, forward strand.
GAGTCATATAACAACACTATCATTACTACTGGACTACTAACCTCCTCCTCCAACCCTGAGGGGCAGAGATGGAGTAATATTACAACACTATCATTACTACTGGACTACTAACCTCCTCCTCCAACCCTGAGGGGCAGAGATGGAGTCATATAACAACACTATCATTACTACTGGACTACTAACCTCCTCCTCCAACCCTGAGGGGAAGAGATGGAGTCATATAACAACACTATCATTACTACTGGACTACTAACCTCCTCCTCCAACCCTGAGGGGCAGAGATGGAGTAATACAACAACACTATCATTACTACTGGACTACTAACCTCCTCCTCCAACCCTGAGGGGCAGAGATGGAGTAATACAACAACACTATCATTACTACTGGACTACTAACCTCCTCCTCCAACCCTGAGGGGCAGAGATGGAGTCATATAACAACACTATCATTACTACTGGACTACTAACCTCCTCCTCCAACCCTGAGGGGCAGAGATGGAGTAATATTACAACACTATCATTACTACTGGACTACTAACCTCCTCCTCCAACCCTGAGGGGAAGAGATGGAGTAATACAACAACACTATCATTACTACTGGACTACTAACCTCCTCCTCCAACCCTGAGGGGCAGAGATGGAGTAATATAACAACACTATCATTACTACTGGACTACTAACCTCCTCCTCCAACCCTGAGGGGCAGAGATAGTCATATAACAACACTATCATTACTACTGGACTACTAACCTCCTCCTCCAACCCTGAGGGGCAGAGATGGAGTAATATAACAACACTATCATTACTACTGGACTACTAACCTCCTCCTCCAACCCTGAGGGGCAGAGATGGAGTAATATTACAACACTATCATTACTACTGGACTACTAACCTCCTCCTCCAACCCTGAGGGGCAGAGATGGAGTAATATTACAACACTATCATTACTACTGGACTACTAACCTCCTCCTCCAACCCTGAGGGGCAGAGATGGAGTAATATTAAAACACTATCATTACTACTGGACTACTAACCTCCTCCTCCAACCCCGAGGGGCAGAGATGGAGTAATACAACAACACTATCATTACTACTGGACTGCTAACCTCCTCCTCCAACCCTGAGGGGCAGAGATGGAGTCATATAACAACACTATCATTACTACTGGACTACTAACCTCCTCCTCCAACCCTGAGGGGACGAGATGGAGTAATATAACAACACTATCATTACTACTGGACTACTAACCTCCTCCTCCAACCCTGAGGGGAAGAGATGGAGTCATATAACAACACTATCATTACTACTGGACTACTAACCTCCTCCTCCAACCCTGAGGGGCAGAGATGGAGTCATATAACAACACTATCATTACTACTGGACTACTAACCTCCTCCTCCAACCCTGAGGGGAAGAGATGGAGTAATATAACAACACTATCATTACTACTGGACTACTAACCTCCTCCTCCAACCCTGAGGGGCAGAGATGGAGTCATATAACAACACTATCATTACTACTGGACTACTAACCTCCTCCTCCAACCCTGAGGGGACGAGATGGAGTCATATAACAACACTATCATTACTACTGGACTACTAACCTCCTCCTCCAACCCTGAGGGGCAGAGATGGAGTCATATAACAACACTATCATTACTACTGGACTACTAACCTCCTCCTCCAACCCTGAGGGGAAGAGATGGAGTAATATAACAACACTATCATTACTACTGGACTACTAACCTCCTCCTCCAACCCTGAGGGGCAGAGATGGAGTCATATAACAACACTATCATTACTACTGGACTACTAACCTCCTCCTCCAACCCTGAGGGGAAGAGATGGAGTCATATAACAACACTATCATTACTACTGGACTACTAACCTCCTCCTCCAACCCTGAGGGGCAGAGATGGAGTAATATAACAACACTATCATTACTACTGGACTACTAACCTCCTCCTCCAACCCTGAGGGGAAGAGATGGAGTAATATAACAACACTATCATTACTACTGGACTACTAACCTCCTCCTCCAACCCTGAGGGGCAGAGATGGAGTCATATAACAACACTATCATTACTACTGGACTACTAACCTCCTCCTCCAACCCTGAGGGGCAGAGATGGAGTCATATAACAACACTATCATTACTACTGGACTACTAACCTCCTCCTCCAACCCTGAGGGGCAGAGATAGTCATATAACAACACTATCATTACTACTGGACTACTAACCTCCTCCTCCAACCCTGAGGGGCAGAGATGGAGTAATATAACAACACTATCATTACTACTGGACTACTAACCTCCTCCTCCAACCCTGAGGGGCAGAGATGGAGTCATATAACAACACTATCATTACTACTGGACTACTAACCTCCTCCTCCAACCCTGAGGGGCAGAGATGGAGTAATATTACAACACTATCATTACTACTGGACTACTAACCTCCTCCAACCCTGAGGGGCAGAGATGGAGTCATATAACAACACTATCATTACTACTGGACTACTAACCTCCTCCTCCAACCCTGAGGGGCAGAGATGGAGTCATATAACAACACTATCATTACTACTGGACTACTAACCTCCTCCTCCAACCCTGAGGGGAAGAGATGGAGTAATATAACAACACTATCATTACTACTGGACTACTAACCTCCTCCTCCAACCCTGAGGGGAAGAGATGGAGTAATACAACAACACTATCATTACTACTGGACTACTAACCTCCTCCTCCAACCCTGAGGGGCAGAGATGGAGTCATATAACAACACTATCATTACTACTGGACTACTAACCTCCTCCTCCAACCCTGAGGGGACGAGATGGAGTCATATAACAACACTATCATTACTACTGGACTACTAACCTCCTCCTCCAACCCTGAGGGGACGAGATGGAGTCATATAACAACACTATCATTACTACTGGACTACTAACAACCTCCTCCAACCCTGAGGGGAAGAGATGGAGTAATACAACAACACTATCATTACTACTGGACTACTAACCTCCTCCTCCAACCCTGAGGGGCAGAGATGGAGTAATATTACAACACTATCATTACTACTGGACTACTAACCTCCTCCTCCAACCCTGAGGGGCAGAGATGGAGTCATATAACAACACTATCATTACTACTGGACTACTAACCTCCTCCTCCAACCCTGAGGGGCAGAGATGGAGTAATATTACAACACTATCATTACTACTGGACTACTAACCTCCTCCTCCAACCCTGAGGGGCAGAGATGGAGTAATATAACAACACTATCATTACTACTGGACTACTAACCTCCTCCTCCAACCCTGAGGGGCAGAGATGGAGTAATACAACAACACTATCATTACTACTGGACTACTAACCTCCTCCTCCAACCCTGAGGGGCAGAGATGGAGTCATATAACAACACTATCATTACTACTGGACTACTAACCTCCTCCTCCAACCCTGAGGGGCAGAGATGGAGTAATATAACAACACTATCATTACTACTGGACTACTAACCTCCTCCTCCAACCCTGAGGGGAAGAGATGGAGTCATATAACAACACTATCATTACTACTGGACTACTAACCTCCTCCTCCAACCCTGAGGGGCAGAGATGGAGTCATATAACAACACTATCATTACTACTGGACTACTAACCTCCTCCTCCAACCCTGAGGGGAAGAGATGGAGTAATATAACAACACTATCATTACTACTGGACTACTAACCTCCTCCTCCAACCCTGAGGGGCAGAGATGGAGTCATATAACAACACTATCATTACTACTGGACTACTAACCTCCTCCTCCAACCCTGAGGGGACGAGATGGAGTCATATAACAACACTATCATTACTACTGGACTACTAACCTCCTCCTCCAACCCTGAGGGGCAGAGATGGAGTCATATAACAACACTATCATTACTACTGGACTACTAACCTCCTCCTCCAACCCTGAGGGGAAGAGATGGAGTCATATAACAACACTATCATTACTACTGGACTACTAACCTCCTCCTCCAACCCTGAGGGGCAGAGATGGGGTAATATAACAACACTATCATTACTACTGGACTACTAACCTCCTCCTCCAACCCTGAGGGGAAGAGATGGAGTAATATAACAACACTATCATTACTACTGGACTACTAACCTCCTCCTCCAACTGAGGGGCAGAGATGGAGTCATATAACAACACTATCATTACTACTGGACTACTAACCTCCTCCTCCAACCCTGAGGGGCAGAGATGGAGTCATATAACAACACTATCATTACTACTGGACTACTAACCTCCTCCTCCAACCCTGAGGGGCAGAGATGGAGTCATATAACAACACTATCATTACTACTGGACTACTAACCTCCTCCTCCAACCCTGAGGGGAAGAGATGGAGTAATATAACAACACTATCATTACTACTGGACTACTAACCTCCTCCTCCAACCCTGAGGGGCAGAGATGGAGTCATATAACAACACTATCATTACTACTGGACTACTAACCTCCTCCTCCAACCCTGAGGGGACGAGATGGAGTCATATAACAACACTATCATTACTACTGGACTACTAACCTCCTCCTCCAACCCTGAGGGGCAGAGATGGAGTAATAACAACACTATCATTACTACTGGACTACTAACCTCCTCCTCCAACCCTGAGGGGAAGAGATGGAGTAATATAACAACACTATCATTACTACTGGACTACTAACCTCCTCCTCCAACCCTGAGGGGCAGAGATGGAGTCATATAACAACACTATCATTACTACTGGACTACTAACCTCCTCCTCCAACCCTGAGGGGAAGAGATGGAGTCATATAACAACACTATCATTACTACTGGACTACTAACCTCCTCCTCCAACCCTGAGGGGCAGAGATGGGTAATATAACAACACTATCATTACTACTGGACTACTAACCTCCTCCTCCAACCCTGAGGGGAAGAGATGGAGTAATATAACAACACTATCATTACTACTGGACTACTAACCTCCTCCTCCAACCCTGAGGGGCAGAGATGGAGTCATATAACAACACTATCATTACTACTGGACTACTAACCTCCTCCTCCAACCCTGAGGGGCAGAGATGGAGTCATATAACAACACTATCATTACTACTGGACTACTAACCTCCTCCTCCAACCCTGAGGGGCAGAGATGGAGTAATATAACAACACTATCATTACTACTGGACTACTAACCTCCTCCTCCAACCCTGAGGGGAAGAGATGGAGTAATATAACAACACTATCATTACTACTGGACTACTAACCTCCTCCTCCAACCCTGAGGGGCAGAGATGGAGTCATATAACAACACTATCATTACTACTGGACTACTAACCTCCTCCTCCAACCCTGAGGGGCAGAGATGGAGTAATATAACAACACTATCATTACTACTGGACTACTAACCTCCTCCTCCAACCCTGAGGGGAAGAGATGGAGTAATATAACAACACTATCATTACTACTGGACTACTAACCTCCTCCTCCAACCCTGAGGGGAAGAGATGGAGTAATATAACAACACTATCATTACTACTGGACTACTAACCTCCTCCTCCAACCCTGAGGGGCAGAGATGGAGTCATATAACAACACTATCATTACTACTGGACTACTAACCTCCTCCTCCAACCCTGAGGGGAAGAGATGGAGTAATATAACAACACTATCATTACTACTGGACTACTAACCTCCTCCTCCAACCCTGAGGGGCAGAGATGGAGTAATATAACAACACTATCATTACTACTGGACTACTAACCTCCTCCTCCAACCCTGAGGGGCAGAGATGGAGTCATATAACAACACTATCATTACTACTGGACTACTAACCTCCTCCTCCAACCCTGAGGGGCAGAGATGGAGTCATATAACAACACTATCATTACTACTGGACTACTAACCTCCTCCTCCAACCCTGAGGGGCAGAGATGGAGTAATAACAACACTATCATTACTACTGGACTACTAACCTCCTCCTCCAACCCTGAGGGGAAGAGATGGAGTAATATAACAACACTATCATTACTACTGGACTACTAACCTCCTCCTCCAACCCTGAGGGGAAGAGATGGAGTAATATAACAACACTATCATTACTACTGGACTACTAACCTCCTCCTCCAACTGAGGGGCAGAGATGGAGTCATATAACAACACTATCATTACTACTGGACTACTAACCTCCTCCTCCAACCCTGAGGGGCAGAGATGGAGTCATATAACAACACTATCATTACTACTGGACTACTAACCTCCTCCTCCAACCCTGAGGGGCAGAGATGGAGTAATATAACAACACTATCATTACTACTGGACTACTAACCTCCTCCTCCAACTGAGGGGCAGAGATGGAGTCATATAACAACACTATCATTACTACTGGACTACTAACCTCCTCCTCCAACTGAGGGGCAGAGATGGAGTCATATAACAACACTATCATTACTACTGGACTACTAACCTCCTCCTCCAACCCTGAGGGGAAGAGATGGAGTAATACAACAACACTATCATTACTACTGGACTACTAACCTCCTCCTCCAACCCTGAGGGGCAGAGATGGAGTAATAACAACACTATCATTACTACTGGACTACTAACCTCCTCCTCCAACCCTGAGGGACAGAGATGGAGTCATATAACAACACTATCATTACTACTGGACTACTAACCTCCTCCTCCAACCCTGAGGGGAAGAGATGGAGTCATATAACAACACTATCATTACTACTGGACTACTAACCTCCTCCTCCAACCCTGAGGGGCAGAGATGGGGTAATATAACAACACTATCATTACTACTGGACTACTAACCTCCTCCTCCAACCCTGAGGGGAAGAGATGGAGTAATATAACAACACTATCATTACTACTGGACTACTAACCTCCTCCTCCAACCCTGAGGGGAAGAGATGGAGTAATATAACAACACTATCATTACTACTGGACTACTAACCTCCTCCTCCAACCCTGAGGGGAAGAGATGGAGTAATATAACAACACTATCATTACTACTGGACTACTAACCTCCTCCTCCAACTGAGGGGCAGAGATGGAGTCATATAACAACACTATCATTACTACTGGACTACTAACCTCCTCCTCCAACTGAGGGGCAGAGATGGAGTCATATAACAACACTATCATTACTACTGGACTACTAACCTCCTCCTCCAACCCTGAGGGGCAGAGATGGAGTCATATAACAACACTATCATTACTACTGGACTACTAACCTCCTCCTCCAACCCTGAGGGGCAGAGATAGTCATATAACAACACTATCATTACTACTGGACTACTAACCTCCTCCTCAAACCCTGAGGGGAAGAGATGGAGTAATACAACAACACTATCATTACTACTGGACTACTAACCTCCTCCTCCAACCCTGAGGGGCAGAGATAGTCAAATAACAACACTATCATTACTACTGGACTACTAACCTCCTCCTCCAACCCTGAGGGGCAGAGATGGGGTAATATAACAACACTATCATTACTACTGGACTACTAACCTCCTCCTCCAACCCTGAGGGGAAGAGATGGAGTAATATAACAACACTATCATTACTACTGGACTACTAACCTCCTCCTCCAACCCTGAGGGGAAGAGATGGAGTAATACAACAACACTATCATTACTACTGGACTACTAACCTCCTCCTCCAACTGAGGGGCAGAGATGGAGTAATATAACAACACTATCATTACTACTGGACTACTAACCTCCTCCTCCAACCCTGAGGGGCAGAGATGGAGTCATATAACAACACTATCATTACTACTGGACTACTAACCTCCTCCTCCAACCCTGAGGGGCAGAGATGGGGTAATATAACAACACTATCATTACTACTGGACTACTAACCTCCTCCTCCAACCCTGAGGGGAAGAGATGGAGTAATATAACAACACTATCATTACTACTGGACTACTAACCTCCTCCTCCAACCCTGAGGGGCAGAGATGGAGTCATATAACAACACTATCATTACTACTGGACTACTAACCTCCTCCTCCAACCCTGAGGGGAAGAGATGGAGTAATAACAACACTATCATTACTACTGGACTACTAACCTCCTCCTCCAACCCTGAGGGGCAGAGATGGAGTAATACAACAACACTATCATTACTACTGGACTACTAACCTCCTCCTCCAACCCTGAGGGGAAGAGATGGAGTAATATAACAACACTATCATTACTACTGGACTACTAACCTCCTCCTCCAACCCTGAGGGGCAGAGATGGAGTAATACAACAACACTATCATTACTACTGGACTACTAACCTCCTCCTCCAACCCTGAGGGGCAGAGATGGAGTCATATAACAACACTATCATTACTACTGGACTACTAACCTCCTCCTCCAACCCTGAGGGGAAGAGATGGAGTCATATAACAACACTATCATTACTACTGGACTACTAACCTCCTCCTCCAACCCTGAGGGGAAGAGATGGAGCAATAACAACACTATCATTACTACTGGACTACTAACCTCCTCCTCCAACTGAGGGGCAGAGATGGAGTCATATAACAACACTATCATTACTACTGGACTACTAACCTCCTCCTCCAACCCTGAGGGGCAGAGATGGAGTCATATAACAACACTATCATTACTACTGGACTACTAACAACCTCCTCCAACCCTGAGGGGAAGAGATGGAGTAATACAACAACACTATCATTACTACTGGACTACTAACCTCCTCCTCCAACCCTGAGGGGCAGAGATGGAGTAATACAACAACACTATCATTACTACTGGACTACTAACCTCCTCCTCCAACCCTGAGGGGAAGAGATGGAGTCATATAACAACACTATCATTACTACTGGACTACTAACCTCCTCCTCCAACCCTGAGGGGCAGAGATGGAGTAATACAACAACACTATCATTACTACTGGACTACTAACCTCCTCCTCCAACCCTGAGGGGCAGAGATGGAGTCATATAACAACACTATCATTACTACTGGACTATTAACCTCCTCCTCCAACCCTGAGGGGCAGAGATGGAGTAATATTACAACACTATCATTACTACTGGACTACTAACCTCCTCCTCCAACCCTGAGGGGCAGAGATGGAGTCATATAACAACACTATCATTACTACTGGACTACTAACCTCCTCCTCCAACCCTGAGGGGCAGAGATGGAGTCATATAACAACACTATCATTACTACTGGACTACTAACCTCCTCCTCCAACCCTGAGGGGAAGAGAATGATGAAACAGTGATACAAGTAGATGACAGTTACAATGATGACATACTCTCAATCTACAACCTGAAGGAAAGACACAGTACTGTAACCAGATGATAAGAATTACGCATCTCTCAATAGTACAACATGTATTTTCTCATCTAACCTGCTTCATTTGCACTATTCACAACAACATGCATACATGAAACCAAGTGATCCAGTTGGTCTCCAACAATTAGCTTTCACCTATTCTGTTGTCAGAACAATGCAAATGAAGAAAAGGAGACAAGGAGGCTACTTCCCATTATCAGCTGCCCATTTCCTGGGTGCTTCCTCAAATATCTGAAAGAATTGAAAATCAGAATCATATGATAATAGCTTCAGGTTTCTGACAAAATAATTGAAAATCAGAATCATATGATAATAGCTTCAGGTTTCTGAAAAAGGTGTTGAAAATCAGAATCATATGATAACAGCTTCAGGTTTCTGACAAATGTGTTGAAAATCAGAATCATATGATAACAGCTTCAGGTTTCTGACAAATGTGTTGAAAATCAGAATCATATGATAACAGCTTCAGGTTTCTGACAAATGTGTTGAAAATCAGAATCATATGATAATAGCTTCAGGTTTCTGACAAATGTGTTGAAAATCAGAATCATATGATAACAGCTTCAGGTTTCTGACAAATGTGTTGAAAATCAGAATCATATGATAACAGCTTCAGGTTTCTGACAAATGTGTTGAAAATCAGAATCATATGATAATAGCTTCAGGTTTCTGACAAAAGGATTGAAAATCAGAATCATATGATAATAGCTTCAGGTGTTTGGCCAAATCTAAACTGTTTCAGTGGAGTTAAGACCGTTTCAGGTCATTGATTTATGGGGGAGGAGTTGAGAGCAGAGGCTTCTGAACTTTGAACGCTCGATTACTTATTTCCTCCGTTGGCAAGATGTGAGATGACCCTAAACATCAACAGGCCATGTGAAGAAACAGAGAATCATTAAATACCTTTTAGACTGCCATTTTAGTCTGCAGTCACTTAAAATGTCTTGGTACTCATCTTCCCTACCAGGAAACACAACTGCCAGGCAATGTAATTGAAAAATGACTGACATTGGATGATTTGATCTGCTTTGACATCAGCATACAAAGCAAGCACAACTAACCAAGGACGTCAACGTCATTGCTGTCACCCTTTTCACCACCCAGACACCGACACAAGGGCTGTGCACTCCTCAAACAACACACAGTATAATACTAACGGTCACATAATGCCCTTCAAATTCCACTCATAACTCCAGGTTTATCTTGTATCCCTTTCATACACAGACCAAAATCCCACAAATTTACAATAACTTCAATTAAAAAACAGCCTTTTCGTATTTCTGAAAGGGGTTCTCCAAGAAAAAAATGAATGTATTCATTTTTCCTGCATTTTCACAGACCCTGTATCCAAAATACAGGAATTGGGTCTGTGTGAATGATTCTCTGTTTTTTTTTTTAAGGTAAATTCATTAAAAACTTCTATTGTTTAACACCTCCTTAATTTGAACTGCAAACAGACCCCATGTTCAAACAACAACCCCCAACCCTCCCAAATTGCCAGTTACGACCTGATATATACAGTGCATTCGGGCAAGTATTCAGACTTTTTCCACATTTTGTTACCTTACAGCCTTATTCTAAAATGGATAGATTTAAAAGTCCCCCCCCCCCCCTTACACACAATTCCCCATAATGACAAAGATAAACAGGTTGAGAATTTCTTGCAAATGTTTTTTTTTTTTTTATATAAAAATTAAATATGACATTTACATAAGTATTCAGACACTTTACTCATTACATTGTTGAAGCATCTTTGGCCGCGATTACAGCCTCAACGCTTCTTGGGTATGACGCTACAAGCTTGGCACACCTGTATTTGGGGAGTTTCTCCCATTCTTTGCAGATTCTCTCAAGCTCTGTCAGGTTGGATGGGGAGCGTTGCTGCACAGCTATTTTCAGGTCTCTTTGAAAGTCCGGGCTCTGGCTGGACCACGCTGGACCACGCAAGGACATTGAGAGACTGCGGTGTCTTGGTTGTGTGCTTATGGTCGATGTCCTGTTGGAAGGTGAACCTTTGCCCCAGTCTGAAGTCCTGAGTGTTCTGGAGCAGGTTTTCATCAAGTATCTCCCTTTACTTTTCTCTGTTCACCTTTCCTTCGATCCTGACTATTCTCCCAGTCCCTGCCGATGAAAAACATCCTCACAGCATGATGCTGCCACCAGCATGCTTCACCGAAGGAATGGTGCCAGGTTTCCTTCAGACTTGACGCTTGGCATTCAGGCCAAAGAGCACAACATTGGTTTCATCAGACCAGAGAATCTTGTTTATCATGGTCTGAGAGTCTTTAGGTGCCTTTTGGCAAACTTCAAGTAGGATGTTATGTGCCTTTTACTGAGGTGGTTTCCGTCTGGCCTCTCCACCATAAAGGCCTGAATGGTGGAGTGCTACAGAGATGATTGTCCTTCTGGAAGGTTCTCCTATTTCCACAGAGGAACTCTGGAGCTCTGTCAGGTTTTCCTTTTGAATAGATTCGACCATCAGCCGACACAGCGATCTGTGTTGCCTGTGTCACTGACCTACTGACCTACTGAAAACTTGCTAACCATACAACAGTGTTTCTCTTATCCTCTAACACTAGCACTTCCTCCAACCACGAGTGAGTACTCAATAGTTTAAACATGTTTTATTGTGTGTATCTACCGGAAAGATTCATCCATTGTTTTGTTATTTTTGTTTAACTCTGCCTGCAAACACGCTGGATGACTCAAACCGCTGAGGAGCTTGAACGATTCATTGACGAGAGATACTTGCGAACTCAAAAAGAAACGCGTCGCTGGTTACGGAGGACTCGAGCACTGCTGAGGACAACAAACTCAATCAACAAAACAAACCAAGTTGGCCAAGCTGTATCAACGATGGCACCAAACCATCCCCAAGCAAGAAGGCACATGTGGAGAGAGGTTTACGGATATGGATGTAGACTTGTTAAAATTCATCAATGAAAGGCTTGCCAAACTTGATATCTTGGATATATTACGAGAGGACATCAAAGCATTATGTGCTAGTCTAGAATTCAGCCAACGTCAGATTGATGATATAAGGAAAGAGAACACGGCGCTGAAAGGTACTGTAGACTCTATTCATAGCAAGGTGGAGGTGGTGCAAAGGGAGAACAAACAACTTAAAGAAACCTTGCTTGATGTACAGTGTCCATCAATGCGGAACAATCTAATATTTTCAGGGATACCGGAGAATGACAACAGCAGAGGCTGTAAGGACACAGTCCGAGACTTTATGTCAACTCAACTAAAACTGCCCACGGATGTTGTGCGTAATTCCACTTTCTCCAGTCCATAGAATAGGCAAGGCCTCTGGAAATAGGCCACAGGCTATTATTGCATGTTTTGATACATTTAAGCAAAAGGAAATGACGAAGAACATGGGGAGAGAACTCAGAAACACTGATTTTGGAATGAATGATCACTTCCCCACCGAGATCAATGAAAGGAGAAAAAAAACAGTATCCCATTATGAAGGAAAAGCATTGCTGAATCAACAAGTCTCCATGGTGATGGATAAACTTTACATCAACAGGCAACTGTATCAGGACTCTAGAGCAACTCCCTGGCTATTTTCATTTAATGTTCAAATTTGAGTTTGTGTGTTGTAGTGTATCATGACAACTTCTACTATAATGAATACATGCTCTATTGATCTTCACTTGATAAGGAAAGGGCTGCATATAGCTCAGGTTAATGTATGTACCCTTCCTAACAAAATACATTAGGTTTTTAACTTGGTCAACGTAAATAATATTCATATTTTGACTACGACCGAAATGCATTTAGATGCATCTGTAAATGATGGGCAAATGAACATTCAAGGATATAGTCTACTGAGAAGGGACTGGAACAGGAATGGTGGGGGTGTTGCACTGTATATTCAGAATCATATACCTTTTAAGAGGAGGGATGACCTTAATCTAGGTCAAATAGAGGCACTATGGGATGGCCTTGTCAAGGCACCCATATTGATTAAGGTTTTACTGCTAATCTACAAAGCATTACATAGGCTTGCTCATACCGATCTTTCCGATTTGGTCCTGCCGGTATATACCTACATGTAAGCTACAGTCACAAGACGCAGGCCTCCTAATTGTCCCTAGAATTTCTAAGCAAATGGCTGGAGGCAGGGCTTTCTCCTATAGAGCTCCATTTTTATAGAATTTTCTGCCTACCCATGTGAGAGACGCAGACTCGGTCTCAACCTTTAAGTCTTTACTGAAGACTCATCTCTTCAGTAGATCCTATGATTGAGTGTAGTCTGACCCAGGAGTGTGAAGGTGAAAGGAAAGGCACTGGAGCAACGAACCGCCCTTGCTGTCTCTGCCTGGCCGGTTCCCCTCTCTCCACTGGGATTCTCTGCCTCTAACCCTGTTACAGGGGCTGAGTCACTGGTGCTCTTCCATGCCGTCCCTAGGAGGGGTGCGTCACTTGAGTGGGTTGAGTCACTGACGTGATCTTCCTGTCCGGGTTGGCACACCCCCTCCCCCCTTGGGTTGTGCCGTGGCGGAGATCTTTGTGGGCTATACTCAGCCTTGTCTCAGGATGGTAAGTTGGTGGTTGAAGATATCCCTCTAGCGGTGTGGAAGCTGTGCTTTGACAAAGTGGGTGGGGTTATATCCGGCCTGTTTGGCCCTATCCGGGGGTATCGTCGGATGGGGACACAGTCTCCCGACCCCTCCTGTCTCAGCCTCCAGTATTTATGCTGCAGTAGTTTATGTGTCGGGGGACTAGGGTCAGTCTGTTATATCTGGAGTATTTCTCCTGTCTTATCCGGTGTCCTGTGTGAATTTAAGTATGCTCTCTCTAACTCGCTCTTTCTTTCTCTCTCGGAGGACCTGAGCCCTAGGACCATGCTTCAGGACTACCTGGCCTGATGACTCCTTGCTGTCTCCAGTCACCTGGTCGTGCTGCTGCTCCAGTTTCAACTGTTCTGCCTGTGGCTATGGAACACTGACCTGTTCACCGAACGTGCTACCTGTCCCAGACCTGCTGTTTTCAACTCTCTAGAGACAGCAGGAGCGGTAGAGATACTCTGAATGATCGGCTATGAAAAGCCAACTGACATTTACTCCTGAGGTGCTGACTTGTTGCACCCTCGACAACTACTGTGATTATTATTATTTGACACTGCTGGTCATCTATGAACATCTTGGCCATGTTCTGTTATAATTTCCACCCGGCACAGCCAGAAGAGGACTGGCCACCCCTCAGCCTGGTTCCTCTCTAGGTTTCTTCCTAGATTCTGGCCTTTCTAGGGAGTTTTTACTAGCCACCGTGCTTCTACACCTGCATTGCTTGCTGTTTGGGGTTTTAGGCTGGGTTTCTGTACAGCACTTTGAGATATCAGCTATATAAATAAATTTGATTTGAAATAGAGGCACTATGGGTTAATGTACATCTGCCTCACTAGGCACCCATATTGGTAGGGTGTGTATAGACCTCCTAGCTCCAAGGTGTCCTATCTGAATGACTTTTGACCAGGCCACAGATAGTAACAGGGTGATTTTGATATAAACTGGAAGTATCGTAATAATTCAAATAGAACTAAATTGATGAGATTTGTTTCAAACCACAGTTCTCGGCATATGGTTAATGATACTACTAGATCATCAACTGAAATTGGGTCACCGTTTGGACACATGCATTGATCATCTGTAATATACCATTGATCTGACAGGTTCATTAAATAGTACCTGCAAAACACCAGTCTCAACGTCAACAGTGAAGAGGCGACTCCAGGATGCTGGCCTTCTAGGCAGAGTTGCAAAGAAAAAGCCAGACTGGCCAATAAAACGAAAATATTAATCTGGGAGAAAGAACAGACACTGGACAGAGGAACTCTGCCTAGAAGGCCAGCGTCCCGGAGTCGCCTCGTCACTGCTGACGTTGAGACTGGTGTTTTGCGGGTACTATTTAACGAAGCTGTCAGATGAGGACTTGTGAGGAGTTTGTCAAACGCGATGAAACCGTCACTCTTGTGCGGACATTTAGAAACAAAACATGGCAATTTGAAAAATAAGACACCTGAGTTTGAGCGAGATTTAAGATTACTTTTGAGTAGTAAGACATGTGTAAAAGCAACAGATACCATTAATAAGAAGGGACTAGAAGAATCTTAAATGGTGAGCTACCGAGTGGCTAGGACAGGCAAGCTCCATACTATTGTGGAGGACTTAATTCTTCCTGCTGCCGTGGATATGGCTGAGATAATGCTGGGGGAAAGACCCCCAAAAAATATTCCGACAATGCCTTCATCAAACAACACTGTTTCACAACACATCAGTGACAAGGCAGGACATGTTTTGAAACAATTACTGCTTCGCATACAAGCCAGTGAATTATAGAGCTGGATGAGTCAACAGACCTGGCTGGCCTGGCACAGCTCCTGGTATATGTCCGTTTACGTTTATGGGGGGTCAATTAAGGAAGACATCCTCTTCTGCAAACCACTGGAAACCAGGACAAAACGAGAGGCTATTTTTCAAATTAGGAGGCTGCAGATTGCACAGAACAAAGCAGCAAGCATTGTTTTAAGGTGGAGACATGGTTCTTCTGTTGTAGTCATGCTCAAAGCGCTTGATTGGTCATCAATCAACAAGATAATTGAGAAAAAAAACATGCGCATTATATTCCATAGTATACACCATTTAAAACTCTTCACAAAAGTATTCAGTTGGTGAGAGACAGACAGTTAATACTAGGAAAATATTGTCCCATCTATGTGTTATCCAGACAGGAAAGAGAAATGGGCAAAATAACAATTCGATTTAGAACAATAAAGAAATTGAATAATTTGTCTGAGCAAACCAGAAACCTTTCAATATATAAATTCAAACAATACTTTAAAACCATTTAAATAGAATACATAGGAAAGTTGTGCTGGACTGTGGTAGATGAAGAATCAATCCATCTTTTTAGACTGTTAGAGTATTTATCTAATCAATATGTCAGTGTGTTATGTCTGTAACAGTGTGTTATGTCTGTAACAGTGTGTTATGTCTGTAACAGTGTGTTATGTCTGTAACAGTGTGTTATGTCTGTAACAGTGTGTTATGTCGGTAACAGTGTGTTATGTCGGTAACAGTGTGTTATGTCGGTAACAGTGTGTTATGTCTGTAACAGTGTGTTATGTCTGTAACAGTGTGTTATGTCTGTAACAGTGTGTTATGTCTGTAACAGTGTGTTATGTCTGTAACAGTGTGTTATGTCTGTAACAGTGCGTTATGTCTGTAACAGTGTGTTATGTCTGTAACAGTGTGTTATGTCTGTAACAGTGTATTATGTCTGTAACAGTGTATTATGTCTGTAACAGTGTGTTATGTCTGTAACAGTGTATTATGTCTGTAACAGTGTATTATGTCTGTAACAGTGTGTTATGTCTGTAACAGTGTGTTATGTCTGTAACAGTGTATTATGTCTGTAACAGTGTATTATGTCTGTAACAGTGTATTATGTCTGTAACAGTGTATTATGTCTGTAACAGTGTGTTATGTCTGTAACAGTGTGTTATGTCTGTAACAGTGTATTATGTCTGTAACAGTGTGTTATGTCTGTAACAGTGTGTTATGTCTGTAACAGTGTATTATGTCTGTAACAGTGTGTTACGTGAAAATGTGATCGTATTATGAATTGTATTTTAATGTTGAAGGACTCTTGGAAGATTAGAATCTCTTTTAGTCCTCATTTGGACTAATCAAATCAAAGAGTAACCATGGGGTTCTTGGTCACCTCCCTGACCAAGTCCCTTCTCACCCAATTGCTCAGTTTTGCCGGGCGGACAGCTCTAGGAAGGTTCTCGGGGTTCCAAACTTCTTCCATATAACAATAATGGAGGCCATCATGTTCTTAGAGACCTTCAATGCTGCAGAAATGTTTTGGTACCCTTCCCCAGATCTGTTCCTGGACACAATCCTGTCTCGGAGCTCCGTGGACAATTCCTTCGACCTCATGGCTTGGTTTCTGCTCTGACATGCACTTTCATCTTATATAGACAGGTGTGTGCCTTTCCAAAGCATGTCCAATCAATAGAATTTACCACAGGTGGATTCTAATAAAGGATGATCAATGGAAACAGGATGCACCTGAACTCAAGTCTCATAAGCAAAGCAAATACTTATGTAAATAAGGTATTTCTGATTTTTATTTTGTATAAATTAGCAAAAATGTCTAAAAATCTGTTTTTGCTTTGTCATTATGGGGTATTGTGTGTAGATTTATGAGGAATTGCAAATGAGAACTTGTTCTCAACTGGCCTACCTGGTTAAATAAAAGGTGAAATAAAATAACATTTGTTTTATTCAATTTTAGAATAGGGCTGTAACATATTTTTTTTTTTGAAAAAGTACAGGGGACGGAATACTTTCCGAATGCACTGTATTTATATGGTTTATAAATGCAAATAAGTGCTAAATAAGGGGCTGTTTGAAAGGAGGCCATATAAACACTGCCTTATAATTTAAGGTAAATTACTCCATCCTCTGTCTGAAATGGGTATTGGCTCCTCAAACTACACTCCCTTTATACTCTGTAGCATGTACAGTAGTGTCTCTGCACCATGACATTCTATCACCATCCCCTCAGGAGTTCTTTTGCTTTTTGGGCTAATGGGTGTTTTGAAGTGAATATGAGTTAAATAAAATGTATTGTTTTATAGTCTATTGTACCAATGGAGCAGCTGTATGACGTAAAACAAATGTGTAAAACAGACAGTCTTGGGCTATTTCATTCTCAAATCGCAGGTCTCATATCATCCGATTGTCCATCTGTGTTTAAAGGTGAATAAAATGTAATGCAATGTACACTGTTTATTCTAGCTATTGTATGTAGTGAGCGCAGCTGCAGGTTGTGCAAACAGGCAATTTATGTGCAAATTTATGAGCAAACAGACAATAACTCTATTATCATCTCCTCTCGTTGCCCACCTGTCGCTGACGTAGCCTCCAAGGACCTGTGTGAAGCAGTAGCCCCAGAAGAAGCTGCCCAGCACCATGCCCTGTTCCCTCTTGGTCCAGTTAAACTTCTCGGCCATGCTGACGGCACAGATGGGCATGGCCACGCGGGCACAGTACAGCAGACAGGTCCCCAGCAGTAGCACCACCGTCCATACCCGCGCCAGGGGTCTGCAGAGCGGGTGCAGGGAATGATTGTGTAGCAAAGACAATGGTGTGTGTGGTGTTTGAGAGAGTAGGTGTGATATTCTCAGTAAAACCAACATATGTATATTTATTTTGCTTTTCTACATTTTAAAAACAGCAAATGGGGCTCATGAGACATGTAGAACGTTAAACTTAACCAACTAGGCGTATTCACTTTACTTCAAATGTATAAATGTATCTATGCTAAATTGTACTAACTAGTTAGGTTAAGCCTACATCTCATGATATAAGTATTGGCTGAATCCTTAGTTGACAAGACAAAGATAAGGCTATGATGGATGCTGAGAAAATTCTATAAAATGCCTGACTATCAGACTTCCTAGTAGCTTTGAAAGTCACAAAAGTTGTGTGTGTGCAGCTTAGTAAAATAACCTGGAGACCAGCTGACAGGTATCTGATTAAAAGTCAAGTATTTGGGGGGGTATGCCCCTCACAGCAGTGTTAGCTACATTTCATATGGTTACAGTATGGCTTCATTGTAGGTCTACACTTTGTGTCAACTTTTAGAGAAGACTCAAAAGTATCAAACACAAAGCTACATTTGTATGAGTCGTACTTTTTGTTTGCTTATATCAAGGGAGAGAAAATGTTCTGAAAATTAAATTTGCCAATGCCAATTACTTTCAGTAACCCACCAAGAGCTCAAATCATTTCTAACTTGTAGGGCATTTGCAAAATAAGGAACTAGCTAAGACATCTCTCATATAGTGTTATGTTATTACAAACCTAAGAAAACGTCCGTAATTTTAATATGGTAGTTTTAGTCTTTGGGGGAAATGATGGATACTAAAATCTTGCTTCGTTAACTCACCTGGGCCAGTTCGTGTTATGTTCACTCCAATTCTTCTGATGACCTCCGGCGTCACCGATTGTGTCTGACGGGGTTTCTTTGAGGCAGACCAAATCTGGACCAGAGAACTTTCCATGTTTTTGCAGAATTGCCATTCAACAAGAGATGCTAATGTTTGAGATTTGCTTTTTCCTGCACGTCGCAGTTCAGTGGGCTATGGAATGAGTGAGGAAAGCCGACAAAAAGAAACGCTTTGATCGATGTTCGCGCCCACGTATCATTCATTTCCTTTCGTTTAACGAGGATCCATTATTGTATTGCAGTGTGATGAGATGAAGAGCACGGGAGAATAAGAACAGATAGCCACAGAGAGGATGGTTTTTTTCCGTGGCTCTTGCCTGGAACTAGAGGAGCAATGATAATCCACGTGTCCGTTTTCTTTTCCAGACACGCATTTCTTCCTGCTAACGGTTTGTTACACCAGGAAGTAAGTTAAAAAAGTTACTCAGTCCCTATGAAAACCAGTTTGAATGCACTCTCTTTTCCACCCGGGGTATCGCTGCCTAGTACATCCATCCAACATAGGCGTTCGCGCTCCATAATGACTGTGCAATATTCTTGAAACTCTATGCTACATAACCTGGATGATAACTATGGAAGCCCGTTCACGCCACCCTCCCCCTCCAAAGAAATCTGACTACGAGATAGTAAATCATAATTATGACATTGCAAATCATAATGAGATTGAGGGCCAAATCGGGAGAGATAGTAAATCATGATTATGAAATCATTCAAAATTATGAGATAGTAGACTTACTATGAGATAGTAAGCCATAATTATGCGATAGTAAATCAAAGTAATGATATAGGAAGTCAATATTAGGAGATAGTATACAAGGGGTGGGTCTAATCCTGAATCCTATTGGTTAACACCGCATTCCAGGCAATGTCTATTCCACAAATGACCACCTGTTAAAGCTGAGGTTAAAATGCCTATTTACTTTGTTCCATCAGCCCAGCCAGGCAATTTATAAACTTGATCTCCACTATAAAAAGCATCTAGACATTCTCACATTTCTTTTAGAATTACATTTGGTTTCAACAGCAGATATTTGTATAAACCTTGCTCTCTGTCTGACATTTGCAACATTGTTTCAATATTGAAATTCGATCTCCAGCTGTCCCATAGTAATGTTGAACGAGTCGGGATGAGACAGACAGGCAGCTTTTCTCAGCCAGTCGAAATCATGAATCAGCATCATTTTTATGGATATATAAAGAACCATCAATAAAAAAAGCAGCTGAAATTAAACGAAGTGCAGCTCATTTGCTTTATTTCCAGCTTCAGTTTTAAGTGATTGTGTTAGCTGTGTTTTTGGCTAGCTCCACATTGTCCTGACGAGAGAGCACATTTTCTATGCCCGGTGAAATCACATCATTAGCTCATTGTTATGGATGTATCCAAATTCATGTCACTCGAAAACAGCTTAAACAAACAAATGCAGCCACTTTGCTGTTTGTCTTGTGTGACTAAGTTAGCTGTAGTTGGCTAGCTAGCGAGCAGGAACATTTAGAACAAACCGACTGGATCGTGTCCATAAATGTAGAACAAAAAGATTGAACGACTGAGTCCTGTCTCTGGCAACCAAACCGATAATACAAACAACCAGCCGGCTTGGGTAGCAACCCTAGATTTGTGTCGAGACTATATATTGTGGATGGATGAAATTGTATGTATAAATTAATAAAATGAAAGTAAAAAATAAAAAAAAATATGAAAATCATTACGGTTTGCTGGCACTCGACTAACAACACCTGTGCCAATATATCCTCCAAACACCGGCTTCTCTGGCATTATCAATTAACTCATAATAATGAGATAGTAAGTTTGGATCATGGACATTGAATAGATCTGCAGGTTGACCCCTTTTAAAGGGGCAATCTGGGATTCAAAGAATAAAGCATTGTCCCCACCACTTTATTTGGTAAACAGCTGAGGAATGGGGCAGGAGAAATGTAACCACTCTCAATTCCATAGACACAGTGTTTGTTTACAAACAATGGAGTAAAACAAGCTTATATTTTGGGTTGGTGGAGTAAAACCGTTGTTCATGAGGCATTTCTAAGATACATTCAAGAATCAATGGCTATATATTAATAAGTAAAAAAAAAAAAATGTATGTACCATTCCCAGATTGCCCCTTTAATGAATTGAATTGAGTTAATGAATTACCATTAAAAAAAAAAGTCTCAAATAGCTACCTGTCTCTTTTAATAGCAGAGCAACAACACACATTAAAGAAAATAAACATGGGGTCTAAATGAATCATTTACAAGGTTAACAAATTACCATGAATTGTTTACAAGGTTTAATGTTTGATTTGTTACATTAAATAATTCAGTAATGATTCAAAAATGGCAACCATCCATTTTATTGCCAGTAAGAGAACGTGCTAGCCATTGGCTGCTAACAGCTGAGAAATCCTAGCAAGTACAAAAACAGTCAACAATTTCGGGAGGACAGACCCTAGAATCTGGCCAATCGCCCTCTAGTCGTAGAACTCCCACGTTTACATAGAGGCATACTAAGACAAAAGAAATGTGACAGTGTGTAAATAATAACACAGTGCAGGCAATGTAGAAATTGATTCAAATGCTGGAAGTGAATGCTGGAATTAAACAATTAACTGCAAATGAGCAAAAGCTGTGTTCAGTGATTTAAGGAAATAAATGCCTGAGCTATTAACTGAAAGTGTTACAGAAATTAATTAAATCTGATAAACCAGATGTCATCACACAGGCACTAACTCACATCAACAAAACTCTCCAATCCATTAATATGGGACAATACCACCACAAACTCTCTCTCACATACACAATGTGTGATTGGCTATAGGATATACATAAGGTTATCCTTGAAAGTTGATACAGATCACCTAAATGTATTTGGCTCCCAAGTGGCACAGTGGTCTAAGGCACTGCATCTCAGTGCAAGAGGTGTCACTACAGTCCCTGGTTTGAATCCAGGCTGTATCACAACCAGCACATCCAGCTGTGATTGGGAGTCCCATGGCTGGGTTAGGCTGTCATTGCAAATAAGAATTTGTCCTTAACTGTCTTGCATAGTTAATGACTTACAATCTCATGATGACTTCTCATAATTATGACTTACTATTTCATAAAGTCAGATATTTTTTTTGGAGTGGGGGGAACAAGCTTCCATAAATACCTGATTGGATTGCACAGCAAAACTCAGCAGGGTCCATATTAGAAAAACCACCCAGCCCAATATAGCCAGCTACTACAGAATGTTAGTCTAGAATGGCCATTTCATCCTAAATTCCGTAGGTCTACCACTTACGGGATGGATGCACTACCCTGCCCTTGGCAAAAGCATGTCTGATGATCCTCTGTTGCGATGTAGTTGGTGTTGTCATCCTTCATAGGACAGCCAGGGACGCTGCAGAACATCTTCAATGAGTTGGCTCCTCTGCCTGAGGTACCAAGCATAGGTACCATTATATAACCTGCAATCAGATGGGAAAAAAGTGAGATTCCTGCACATTGGTGTCTCAAACGACATTTCTTACTTGTTCCCTCCTGTGAGAAAGTAAGCTATCGGTAACTAGCGCACGGATGACAATAACACACACAATATCATCATTACATATTTTTTGTTGCAAATATAATGAACAACAACCTAGGCATATCAAGTGTTCCAAAAGAGTATTTTATTCCATACATGTAAATAATCCGGTTGCAAAACAGCCACCGTGAACTGAGTGGATGTCTCTGTATGTATTCACATTATTGTCTTGTTTGTTCAAGATAACACAGGATGAAAACTAAAGTTGCAATAAAACTCTGACAAAGATACAGGGCATTGGCAGCTTAGAAGCATTCACCATCAGTACCCAGAAGCTTTGGCCCCTATCCTATAGCATTAAACTCAAATGTGCATGTTTTTGTTCAGAAAAATAAAACAATGTTGACAGTGGACCACAGCAATGGGAACCAATCGTTCTACCCAAACACCACACCTTCATTCCTCTTCTAGGTTGACACATTATAGTCCCGAGAGCCTAATTTAGGCTTTAAACACACCCTCCATATGCAAAGATTGCTAACTTTCCCTGCCAGTAGACAGAAAAAAAATAGTGAAACTGTGAAATATGTAACCATCTATCGAAGACATGAACCAAAAGTCTAATTTTACTTCATTAAAATACAAGGGTTTATATTTCAGATGTTGAAGTTTCAGTCAGAAAGTCACTTTAAAAATACAAACCATCCAGTTTGCACAGTCCATGTTATCAAAGTCTCCCAAAAAGCAACCCACACAAAAAAAGAAAAAAGTAGTATGAGTCAGTCTGTGTCGGAGCATAAATAGATAGGACGGGAGTAGGTGAGTCCATTTAGTTTCCCACGGCACACATAGCCTGGTGTGCGGTCACTTTGGGTCCTCGATCGTGCCCTTGCTGAGGTCTGTCATTTTGGGGTACTTGACTTTCTTTTGGTCAAGTTCGTTCTGAGCCCACAGGAGCAGTTTGAGGAGCTTGGCCAGTTTGGGGGTTGACTCTCTGTTCTCGTAGTCCAGCACAGACTGGTTCACTTCACTCCATACCTTCAGGAAGCACACAGTGGTCAGGAAGAACATGAAATCAGCAATAATGTAGTCAAAAGTTCAATTACTGAAGAAATACAATTAAATAGTAGAAACGTACAATTACAAAGGAATAAGTTATCTATTTCTAGATTATGATGCGACATTAAAGCCTCACCTTCTGCCTCTGCATCGTGTTGAGGAGGTCTCCGAAGGGCGACTCCTCAGGGTTGTCGAAGGCCAGCAGGGCCAGGGTTCTCTCCATCTCTGTCAGACACTCTCTGCTCTCCTCCCCCTGCTCGGCCAGCTGGGACTGAGCAAACTCTAGTGCTGCCTCAGTCTCCCTCAGACGGATCAGCTCAATCAGGTGCTGCTGCTGCAGAGCGGCAGATCAGTATGAGGGGACGGTCAGAGGGGGGGATGGACAAAAGAAAAGGATAATGAGAGGAACAGATTGCATGAAATAAAGGGAACACTGCACATAAGACTGCCAGAAGAATAAAAGGGAGAGGCCATCTGCTTTTTACCTGTAGGTGAAAGTACAGGTAGCGGTTTGTGTCGAGCAGTTCTGGGTGCAGGCTGTTGATGAGTGCAATGGCCTCCTGTATCTGTCCCTTCAGGATCATCTCCCGGATCTTTATCCTCTCATCCAGAGAATCCAGGTCCACACTGGGCTCAATTCCAGACTCCATACGGAACTTCTCAGCTGCCTCCTTAAACCCCTCTGTTGATATCAAAGACATACAATTGTCTGTTTAGAGACCCTTTTTGTGCACCTGGTATTTCTTGGTATGCCTATGTGTGTGTGTGCATGGTTTACTGTACCGGTCACCAGGTAGTTCATGGTATGTGTGTGTTTTACTCTACCTGTCACCAAGTAGTTCATGATGAGCCTGTTCATGTCGGCTCTCTGAATGTGGACATTGTTGAGCTTTTCCATCCACTCCTCTCTCGTTATCTCCTCCGGCTTTTCAGCATAACTCATCATGAATTGTTCTGCAAAAACATGTTGTTTTTTCTGATGATCATTGCCATTTCACTAATAAAACTAAGGCTCAATGTTTAACGTTTCAGTTAGTGGGTGTGTCAGCTGTACTGTAACGTTACAGTGAGTTATTTAGGTTACTTTATTTATTTAACTAGGCAAGTCAGTTATGAACAAATTATTATTTACAATGACGGCCGGTTAAATGTAGCACATAGAAGCCAGGTTAAAATAGAATAACTGCAATGTTGTAAAATTGTTGTATGAGATTGCCATGGACGTCATTTTAACGTCAGTAACGTATTCGTAAATAAAGTTGGGGAACTGAGTGACTGTCCTTTTGGTATAAGCCGGAAACGTAATACTGCGGCCTTCGACGAAAACCACAACATTGAAGCCTGGCCGCTATCAAGCAGAACAACGCCATCTATTTGGCCTCAATGAATTTCTATCAGACATAAATAAGCACAGGGTCAGTTTAGGAACGCGAATATCTATTTGTAGGAGTCAACTGTGTTTTGGTAAAGAAAATATATTGTTTTAAATACTGTACCTGATATTTTCCTCCTACTCTTCAGCGATAGCAATCAAGATCACACGGGAAAACTCGCGAGACTTCGTCATAAAGCCCATGAACGTGGGATTTCATTGATTCCCCCAAATGATTGGTACCGACTGCGTAGGTCATGTGATAAGAATACTGCGTGTGTTTTTTTCCGTGTGTGTGTACGGAAGCAGGCGCAATGGGTGAGTTCAAAATCACATTAGAATAAACATTTATTTCATTGATCAAACATGCAAAAACTGACAATAGTCACAATATAATATGATGTCATCACACGATGCAGAGGTAACGATCTTGTATTTTCATGTTACGAAGCCATAGTCGGCAGCACCTGCCAAATGTAGCCAGCTGCCAATGCTTGGAAATAAATGTATTATATGAGAATGCTAGTGGGTTAGCGATATGTCAGCTTACCAAAGCTCTCTTTCAGTGTCCATGTAGGATACATGATTTTGTTGTAAGGTGTTCGTTTGGCTGCTGTCCTCTCTTCTTGACAGTTTATTTCCCTCCACACCTATGTGATGCTGTGAGCACGCCAGATAATAATCATGCAGCCCTCACATTCCCAGACCAATAGTTGTTCCATGTAACTACAGATTGTACGCCAGATGTTTCCGTTACAGGTTAGCTTATACAAAATGCTCACGAATTTATTTTCCAATCGTTTCAATCTGAACAGAACCACTTATTTTTCTGTTCCCGACAAGCAAAATAAAGTTCTGAACCGGTTCAACCCCACCAAAAAAAGCGCAGTTTATATCATTCCTTTTTTAACCTGTGAAATCAACATTGTGTTTACATTTAGCTCATTAAATTACTCCACCAATCAGTGTGGCACAGCTTGCTATAGACCGGGTAAGCAAATTGTTTACATGCTTGATGTACAGACAAGTGTGTGGCGCAAGGTGCGACTGAAATGTTGCTGGTGGCAAGACATGGTGTCAAATAAAATGTGATTGGTCACATACCCGTGTTTAGCAGATGTTATTGCGGATGTAGCAAGATGCTTGTGTTTCTAGCTCCAACAGTGCATTAATATCTGACAAGTAATATCTAACAATGTCACAACAATAAACACAATACACACATCTAAGTAAAGGAATGGAATTAAAAATATATAAATATATGGATGCACAATGTCAGAGGGGCATAGACTAAGATACAATAGAATACAGTATATACTGTAGCGACCCGCACAGACAGCTGTGTGTTATGTGTTAGGCTAGTAGGTGGTTGTGTTGTACTTAACAGTACCCAGTGTTCGCGGGGTCTGACATGCCAATCAACCTGCTATCTGCCAATCACAGGAATGCCTGGAATGTTCTGATGCCGGGCATCCTGACGGTTGGCGGAGTGGCGTGGAGGGGGTGTTGGGCAGGGGGATGGAGCATTGGAAGTTAAGACCAGGTTTAGCCTTTGTTCTCTCTCTTATGTCTGGGCTTCACAAGAGAAGGTCACGATTGGCTTGTGGGTTATCTTTCATTTATTTGGCGTGGGCTACGGCCAAACAGTAGCCTGTGTAAAGTTGGTTTAATAAACCGTCAATTCATAAACTCAATCCTCTGTCTGGACAATTGTTCATTTATGATCTAGTCAGGTCATTACAATACATATGAGATGAGTAATGCAAAATATGTAATCATTATTAGTGACTAATGTTCCATTTATTAAAGTGGCCAGGGATTTCAAGTCTGTGTGTTGGCAGCAGCCTCTGTGTTAGATGGCTGTTTAACAGTCTGATGGCCTTGAGATTTTAAGTTTTTCAGTCTTTCAGTCTCTCGGTCCCAGCTTTGATGCACCTGTACTGACCTCACCTTCTGGATGATAGCGGGGTGAACAGGCAGTGGCGCCGGTGGTTGTTGTCCTTGATGATCTTTTTGGCCTTCCTGTGACATCGGATGCTTTAGGTGTCCTGGAGGGCAGGTAGTTTGCCCCCGATGATGCGTTGGACAAACCGAACCACACTCTGGAGAGCCCAGCGGTGGCGGGCGGTACCATGTCTGTGGAACTTGTTCAGTTTGTCTCAGTTGTTGAAACTTATGTTCATACACATTTTTACACGTGTTAAGTTTGCTGAACATAAAACGCAGTTGACAGTGAGAGGACATTTATTTTTGCTGAGTTTAGTTGATTTGAATAAAACACATAGGGTGTGTCAATATGGAAAAAAACACGTTTGGCCGAAAGAACAAACGGTTCTTGGTCGACAAAGATTTCTATTTTTTTGTCAGACAGCACTAGATGTGCTACTGCCAAATAAAAAATGGACTAAATACAATTGTATAACCCATCTATATACCCCATAATGACAAAATGAAACAGTCTTTATATATTTTAGCAAACTTATTGAAAATGAAATACAAAAATACTATCTCATTTACATATTCACACCCATGAGTCAATACATGTTAGAATCACAATTGGCAGTGATTTACAAGTTGTGAGTCGTTCAGGGTAAGTCTCTTAGTGCTTTACACACCTAGATTGTACAACATTTGCACATTTATTATTTTAAAATTCTTCGAGCGCTGTCAAGTTGGTTGTTGATCATTGCTAGACAGTAATTTTCAAGTCTTCCCATAGATTTTCAGCCTGTTGTCAAAACGGTAACTCTGCCACTCAGGAACATTCACTATCTTCTTGGTAAGCAACTGCCGTGTATATTGGACCTTGTCGGATTTTGACTATGCTTAGCTCTATTCCATTTATTTTTATCCTAAAAAACTGCCTAGTTCTTGCCGATGACAGGCATACATACCCATAACATGATTCAGCCACCACCAATGCCTGAAAATATGAAGTTACTTACGGTAGTGCTGTGTTGGATTTGCCCCAAACGTAACACTTTGTACGCCGGACAAAAAGTACATTTCTTTGCCATATATTTTTTGCAGTTTTACTTGAGTGCCTTATTGCAAACAGGAAGCATTTTTTGTAATATTTGTATTCTGTACAAGCTTCCTTCTTTTCACTCTGTCATTTAGGTTAGTATTGTGGAATAACTGCAATGTTGTTGATCCATCCTCAGTTTTCTCCTATCACAGTCATTAAATTCTGTAACTGTTTTAAAGTCACCATTGGCCTCATGGTGAAATCCCTGAGCGGTTTCCTTCCTCTCCAGCAATTAAGTTAGGAAGGAAGCCTGTATCTTTGTAGTGACTATCAGACTGTATTGATACACCATCCAAAGTGTAATTAATAACTTGACCATCCTCAAAGGGATATTCAATGTCTTCTTTTTTACCCATCTACCAATATGTCCTTTGTGGGGCATTGGGAACCTCCTGGTCTTTGGTTGAATCGGTGTTTGAAATTCCCTGCACGACTGTGATAATTGTATGTGTGGGGTATAGAGATTAGAGATTATTTCTCATCCATCAGCAGACAGAGCTCTGACTGAAGTGAAGCTACTTTTCTCTTGTACTTTCTCAGGTGTATCTGGTCAAATGCAATATTGACTTCAGGCAAAATATTAGGAAATGTAGCTGGGTGCATTTTTCTATGATAAACAGAAGTATGATGGCCATGGATTGTTTTTGCAAAAAAATACCTAGAATATTTTACTTTAAGCTCATTTACTTGTGTGGCTGCGAGCCAAACAGCATTGGACTGTTGTCATTGGATGAAAAATAAGCTATTTTCTGCCAAATGTGTTGCACTAATGTATTTTCTGTGAAGGAAATCTATAGTTGCACACCCCTGGTCCATCCTATTGAAGAAAAAAAAATAATACTTTCAATATACAGTAAAATGCAGGTGAATCCTGGAGTCCTCCAGAACTCCAGATTTTCTCTTGACTTGCTTTTATATATATCTCTCAGACTCTGAAGCGTGTGTCCCTGAGGTAGTGGACGTACTGCTTAGGTTTGGTGTGTTTTCGGGTTATAAATTAAACCTCAAAGTTAGTTTTCCTATTAATGAATTAGCATTACAAAATGCCACAGGATACTATTCCATTTCGTGTGTCCAAGTCTGGCTTTAAGTATTTAGGGATCAATATCCCTCGTACCTTGTCTTCCCTCCATG
The DNA here is from genome assembly GCF_045791955.1 of Oncorhynchus clarkii lewisi. Taxonomy (NCBI): domain Eukaryota; kingdom Metazoa; phylum Chordata; class Actinopteri; order Salmoniformes; family Salmonidae; genus Oncorhynchus; species Oncorhynchus clarkii. The sequence goes on from NC_092166.1 coordinate 38,171,873, forward strand.
ATGAGAACTTTACTCCCCTGATCAACAAACTGTAACGAAAGATGTTGTTCGGGCGCCAGGCAGGTATTAACCATGCCGAAAGGAAAAGAGTAGAAGAGAGAGAGTACCACTACCAGACCCACACACATCAGCAGAAGAGACTGCCTAGAGTGTAGCCGGTTTACCAGATAGCCAGTGGAGAGAAAAGAGAACACACACCATATAAAACTCACATCACAGCACAGGGGTAACCCCAACAAGAATATCTCATACAATAATACTAATAATGGCAGAGCAATTTAACAGCAACTTCATACAAGAATGAACCCAGTCATCAACAGAAGATTTGCAATAATCTGTATTATCTTCCAGTGGATAAGTGCACAGGGTATGAATGTGGGGATGTTCATAGACACAACAAAGGCCTTAAAAATGTCCACAATCTTCTCGGCCACATGTCATTAGTACCCCTCACCTCAATACAGTTCACATAACAATACACAACTTGCAAGCAACCTCCATTTTAACTAAAATGTCCACCCAAATACTTCTGGCAGGGCAATAATAGTCCAGCTCTAATGAACTTCAATGGGAAGTGATTGCCATACTTAATTATTATTTGAGCAAAAAATTTAGAAATATTTTAAAACATTTTCCTTAAAATATAATTTTGAAAGTATGAACTTTTAATTATTTTTACTGTCCCCACTACAAAAAAAATACTTAAATACATGTAATTTTGTCCTTAACATTGAATTGAAATACTGTAAAATTCCATTCATTCCTATGGAGGACTGCTTCAGGGGAGTGCCAATATGGCCGATCAGGTGGCTTCAAAGCCTCTCATTGGCCATTACACAGCAACAGCAATCCATATTATATTATATATTGTACATCATTGAGCTAGATTCATTTACCAATCCAAAAATTGTTAGCTGACATGGCTAATTGAGTGACTCAGTGACTGACATAACAAAATAAACTGTTGATGCAAATCCACATATTGAAACTGCACCTTGTATGTTCTACTATTTTAACTCTCTACGCCCCCCATTAGTGGACATTGATCCATGGCCCTACAAAGAGCCGTTGCCCATCCCTCAAGAACAGCCATATACTTTTGATTTGTGTTTTGGTTTATTATGAGTTTGCCATCTATGTTTCCTGGATTTTTCTCCTTTGAACTTCCTACACAATTTCCAGGCTTTTCATCATAACCACTGTTTTGAAATCCTCTTCCTCCTCTCTCAACAGGAAAACGATGAAGTCTTGGTAGCAGAATTTGGTTGAAAGGGACATTCCGATGGTGATATTCCTGGTGTCTGCTTCAACGTGGTCAAAGTAGCCAATGTCTCACTACTGGCCCTTTACAAGGGCAAGAAAGAATGACCTCGATCATAGAAAATGTGTACACTCAAACAATAACAAAAAAATGGAAGCCATTTCTATTATGAGGATATGAATTCTGAAATGTGTAAAATGTCGTAGACATGTAAATGTTTTATTTCTATAGGGTTAATAGTTAGCATAAAACATGTGGTAGACAACTATAAAGGAGCTGTATAGCCTCTCACTTTTTTTGTGGTGTTGCAATGCAAAGTATTCTAATTGTTTGTACCTTTAAATGTCCCTGCATAAATTGCAATGCATGATAATGCTAGTCTGGTACCCAGTCTTTTTAGCTAATATTCCACTCCATGTCATTGCCAAAGAGACTGCCTAAAGGCCAATCTCAACTTTCTATATGCAGCTGGATTTGAGACTGATTGGTTGTTGGCTGCCTCAAATTGGTTGATATGTGGAGCCTCAAATAGAATTATAGGCAAATTGTTGTATTTTGTGGTTGGAATTGCAGTATGTACACTGTATATATTTGTTTCAGTAAAAATCAAATGTTTGGACACACCTACTCGTTCCACTTTTTTTTGTTATTTTCTACATTGTGAAACATTAAAACAATGAAATGACACACATGGAATCATGTAGTAACCAAAAAAGTGTTGTTTGATTTGAGATTCTTCAAAGTAGCCACCCTTTGCCTTAATGGCTTTGCACACTCTTGGCATTCTCTCAACCAGCTTAATGAGGCAGTCACCTGGAATGCATTTCAATTAACAGGTGTGCCTTTCTTTCCTTCTTAATCCATTTGAGCCAATCAGTTGTTGTGACAAGATAGGGATGGTATACAGAAGATAGCCATATTTGGTATAAGAAAACATCCATATTCTGGCAAGAACAGCACAAATAAGCAAAGAGAAACAAAAGTCCATCATTACTTTAAGACATGAAGGTCAGTCAATCTGGAACATTTAAAGAACTTTGAAAGTTTCTTTAAGTGCAGTTGCAAAAACTGTTCAGAGGAGACTGAGAATCAGGCCTTAATTTGACCAAGAAGGAGGGTGTTGCATCAAATGTCCTGTTCTCCACAATCACCCAACCTCAACCCAATTGGAATGAGTTGGACCGCAGTGTGAAGGAGACGGTTGGAAAATAATTCCAGGTGAAGCTGGTTGAGAGAATGCCAAGAGTGTGCAAAGCTGTCATCAAGGCAAAGGGTGGCTACTTTGAAGAATCAAAAAAAATATATTTTAACTTGTTTAGCACTTGGTTATTACTACATGAGTCCATATGTGGAATGTAGAAAATAGTACAAAAATAAAGAAAAACCCTTGAATGAGTAGGTGTGTCCAAACATTTGACTGGTAATGTATAAACACATGTATTTTTGGTCCCATGTTTCATGAACTGCAATAAAAGAACACAGAAATGTTACATATGCACAAATAGCTTTGTCTCATCTCTTGCACAAATGTATTTACATCCCAGTTAGTGAGCATTTCTCCTTTGCCAAGATAATCCATCCACCTGACAGTGTGGCATATCAAGAAACTGATTAAACGGCATGATCATTACACAGGTACACCTTGTGCTGGGGACAATAAAAGGCCACTGTAAAATGTGCAGTTTTGTCACACAACACAATGCCACAGATGTCTCAAGTTTTGAGGGAGTGTGCAATTGTCATGCTGACTGCAGACATGTCCACCAGAGCTGTTGCAGGATAATGTTATGTTAATTTCTCCACCATAAGCAGCCTCCAACGTCGTTTTAGAGAATTTGGCAGTACGTCCAACCGGTCTCACAACTGCAGACCAGAACAGGCCCTCCACATCCGCCTTCTTCGCCTGTAGGATCGTCTGAGACCAGCCACCTGGGCAGCTGATGAAACTGAGTTCTTACAACCAAAGAATTTATGCAGAAACTGTCTTAGGGAAGCTCATCTACGTGCTCGTCATCCTCACCAGGGAATTGACCTGACTGCAGTTCAGCATCGTAACTGACTTCAATGGGAAAATGCTCACCTTCAATGGCCACTGGCACGCTGTAGAAGTGTGCTCTTCACTGATCAATCCTGGTTTCAACTGTACCGGGCAGATGGCAGACAGCGTGCATGGTGTCTTGTGTGCGAGCGGTTTGCTGATGTCGACGTTGTGAACAGAGTGCCCCATGGTGGAACTTCACACAGCCATTGAAGAGAAGTGGGACAACATTCCACAGGCCACAATCAACTGCCTGATCAACTCAATGTGAAGGAGATGTGTCGCGCTGCATGAGGCAAATGGTGGTCTGGTTTGCTGATCCACACCCCCTTTTTTTAAGGTATCTGTGACCAACCGATGCATATCTGTATTCTCAGTCATGTGGAACACAGTGTTGGTGCATAATGAATTTAGTTTAATTGAATCATTTCCTTATATGAACTTTAACTCAGTAAAATCTTTGAAGTTGTTGCATGTTGTGTGTTTATTTTTGTCCAGTGTATTTAGTTTGAGAACATACAAATGAGCTAGAAACCTCTGACAGACTTAGCAGCAGAATACCAATGTGTTCTGTGGAGAAAAAAAAAGTGATAGTTCCAATATTTGCATAATTGTTGTTGGGGATGGCAGTGAGGGTTATCGAATCAGGTTCAACTCTTCTGTTCCCCTCGAGCTCATGGTTTCCACTAGTTACACAAAATCAAACTGGGCTATATTGTCAAAGTTCATGAGAACAAAAATGTGATTTTTGGTCTTAATATAAGGTTGGGATTAGGCATAAGGTTAGCAGTGTGGTTAAGGTTAGGGTTCAAAAATAGTTGAACTGGGCTCGGTTTATGACTTTGTGGCTGTGATAACTAGTGATGACCCAAGCTCATTAATGATAGAATGTTCATATTTGAAGATGGCAGAAAGGCCAGTCTTTGGCAATGACAAAGAGTACAATGTTGGCTAAAGAGACTGGTGTCTCAGTCGCTAGTTAGCATTGGCTCACGAAATGACCTCAAACTTCATTCATACTGGATACAGAGACTTAAAAAAGATATCCACTCTGGGGAAGTAGATAAAGGGCCTCATTGCCAAAATCCTGAAGAAGTCAACCCTGTAACTTGGCCACTGAGAAACATTCACTGTCTTCTTGGTAAGCAACTCTAATGTAGATTTGGCTTTGTGTTGTAGGCTATTGTCCTGCTGAAAGGTGAATTCCTCTTCCAGTGCCTGCCTGGTCTAAAGCAGGTTTTCCTCTAGGATTTTGCCTGTGCTTAGCTCCATCCCATTTCTTTTCATCCTGAAAAACTCCCCAGTCTTTGCCGATGTCAAGGATACCAATACCATGATGCAGCCACCACCATGCTTGAAAATAAGGATTGAGTGAAGTTAATCAGCGATGTGTTGGATTGTGTGATGTGTTGGATTATTGCCTTGTTCCATACAGATGCATGTTTTGGAATATGTGTATTCTGTATATATTTTTTAAATATATTTAGGTAATTATTGTGGAGTCACTACACTGTTGTTGGGGGGGGGGGGGGGGGGTGAGAGAAAAATTACATATTTACCTGCTTTGTTTAATATTAATAGTTAACAACTATGTGCTTAACAAATGGTAAGACATTTCTATTCTACCAATGCTGTGCTTCTGAGGAACTTGGCATATGGCATGAGACAAAGAGCCTATGAGAGTGACCATAGTGTCACAGTTCAACCTGTTGAAATGACAATCCTGTGAGGATACAAATATCAAGTTACAGTGGATCAGCGTCTACAGAGCCCTCTCACCCGCAGAGGGGAAGAGGGACTGGTGTGGGGGTTCTATGACACACGCCAATCGTAAATTGTAGGCAGCAGACGACTCCTTTTGGTCTCTAATGTTGGTGAATAGAATCTCTTTGTTACAGAAGGTTTTGCCGCCCAAAAACTAACATCCATCAGTGAACACTGGGACAATATATTTCAACTTCCAAATGTGGGGAATGATGAGAGATGGAATATGGGAAATGAATGTCTATTTTGTGATGCCATTAAAAATGGTATAAAAGTGATAATGAAAATATTGTAACTTGAAGAGTTTTCTAACGGTGTAAATCAGGTTTACATCCTTTACGCTGTGTAGGAAATATCAAGGATGAAGATAATATTTTTGTTAAGACAGGAATGTGATTATGGTTTTCTAACAAGATCACAGTTTTTGATGATGTTTTGTCCCGTAACTAGCCACACACGAGGGAGCTCAGAGAGCGTGTCAGTATGACGGCAATCCAAGTGTATAAAAGATTGAGTATCGGCCGGGCTAGGTGCCATGAAGCCGGCTCTACGCATCTGGTCTCCAGTGCGTCTCCTTGGGCCGGCATACATGGCACCAGCCATACGTATGGTGTCCCCGGTTTGCCTGCACAGCCCAGTGCGGGCTATTCCACCTTGCCGCAGCGGGCGGGCTACGGGGAGCATTCAACCAGGTAAGGTTGGGCAGGCTCGGTGCTCGAGACCTCCAGTACGCCTTCTCGGGCCGGTCTATCCGGTGCCATCTCCACGCACCAGTCCTCTGGTGGAAGGCTTCCTGTACGCGTCCTGAGCCCAGTACTCCCTGTTCCTCCTCCTCGCACTCGCCCTGAGGTGCGTGTCCTCGGCCCAGTACCACCAGTACCGGCACCACGCACCAGGCCTACAGTGCGCCTCGTCTGTTCAGCGCCGCCAGAGCGTTCCTCCTGTCTTGAGCCGCCAGAGTCTCCCGTCTGTTCTGAGCAGCCAGAGCCGCCAGTCTATTCTGAGCCGCCAGAGCCGCCAGTCTGCAAGGAGCCGCCAGTCTGCAAGGAGCCGCCAGTCTACAAGGAGCCGCCAGAGCCGCCAGTCTGCAAGGAGCCGCCAGAGCCGCGAGTCAGCCAGGAGCCGCCAGAGCCGCCAGTCAGCTAGAAGCCACCAGAGCCGTCAGTCAGCCAGGAGCCGCCAGTCAGCCAGGAGTCGCCAGTCAGCCAGGAGCCGCCAGAGCCGCTAGTCAGCCAGGAGCCGCCAGAGCCGCCAGTCAGCCAGGATCCGCCAGAGCTGCCAGTCAGCCAGGATCCGCCAGTCAGCCAGGATCCACCAGAGCCGCCAGTCAGCCAGGATCCGCCAGGGCCTCCAGTCAGCCAGGAGCTGCCAGAGCCGCTAGTCATCCAGTAGCAGCCAGAGCCGCCAGTCAGCCAGGATCCGCCAGAGCCGCCAGTCGTCCAGGATCCGCCAGTGCCGCCTGTCAGCCAGGATCCACCAGAGCCGCCAGTCAGCCAGGATCCGCCAGAGCTGCCAGTCAGCCAGGAGCCGCCAGAGCCGCTAGTCATCCAGTAGCCGCCAGAGCCGGCAGTCAGCCAGGATCCGCCAGAGCCGCCAGTCGTCCAGGATCCGCCAGAGCCGCCAGTCAGCCAGGATCCGCCAGAGCCGCCAGTCAGCCAGGATCCACCAGAGCCGCCAGTCAGCCAGGATCCGCCAGAGCCGCTAGTCATCCAGTAGCCGCCAGAGCCGCCAGTCAGCCAGGATCCGCCAGAGCCGCCAGTTGTCCAGGATCCGCCAGAGCCGCCAGTCAGCCAGGATCCGCCAGAGCCGCCAGTCAGCCAGGATCCGCCAGAGCCGCCAGTCAGCCAGGATCTGCCAGAGTCGTCCCCAGTCCAGTGGGGCCCTTTATTAGGGTTGCCAGACCTAGGTTGGCGGCGAGGGTTGCCGTTCCTAGGAGACCACAAAAGCGGACTAAGACTATGGTGGAGTGGGGTCCACGTCCAGCGCCAGAGCCGCCACCATGGACAGACGCCCACCCAGACCCTCCCCTATAGGTTTAGGTGTGCAGCCAGGAGTCCACACCTTTGGGGGGGAGGGGGGTACTGTCACACCCTGACCTTAGTATTCTTTGTTTTCCTTGTTATTTTGGTTAGGTCAGGGTGTGACATGGGTGATATATGTGTTTTGTCTGTTCTAGGGCTTTTTGTATGTTTATGGGGCTGTACACTTTCTAGGTAAATTGTATGTCTATGGTTGCCTAGATTGGTTCTCAAATAAAGGCAGCTGTCTATCGTTGTCTCTGATTGGGAACCATATTTAGGCAGCCATATTCTGTGGGTATTTTGTGGGTGATTGTCTATGTCTATGTTATGTTGCACGTTAGCACATTGTTTATATAGCGGTCACGTTCGTCTTATTCGTTTTGTTGTTTTTGTTTACGTGTTCTTCGTGTTCTTCATTAAATAAAGAATAATGTATTCTAACCACGCTGCACTTTGGTCTACTCCATACGACGATCGTGACACTAATATAAATACTCTAAGCTCCCAAGTGGACTCTGCGATACTGCAGAATACCACCCTTATGTACCATTTGGAGGAACTCCAGAACAGTCACGCACTATTGTGGGACTACCCATCCAAGCAACCTAGCTTGCAACCGGAACTCAAGGAACAAAGGAATGTAGACGACAGGAGGTTTTAGACTTCACCTCTCTTAGGGGTCCCTTAGTCTTTCCCTTTTTGACATTCGGCCCATAGTAACATGGCGCCTCCTCGCCAACAAAACCAAAGCTTGGGTTTTCCTCTTGGCCTTTCGGCCCAAAATTCCCCACAGGAGGGAGCAGACACTCCCCGTTCACTGGCGCGGAAAAGCCTTGACAAAATCATTTAAAACTTCCGCACCTTTGACCCCGTTCTATATAAGCCAAACGACACTGAGACATTCTTAGCAGACATAGAGGATGCCTTGGATGGCTACCCCAGCACTATGAATACTGACAGGCTTTACCTGTTGAATCGAACGTCCTACAGACACGTGACAAGGTTCATCCATCTACAACAGCAACACATGCAAATGACTATGCTAAACTTGCCAATGGAATTCAGTGGTTCTGCGACTCGCAAACACGACAGCTCGCTGGCTAACAATGTCAAATAACTTGGGAATGAACACCCACAAGCCTTCGAAAGTGAGCCAGGCTAAGACCCCGGACATCTTGGTTTTCAAGCTTAGGAGGGAGCAATCACTCCAGTTGGAGTGTGCGGCATCAGGGAAAGGAGCAGGAAAAGATGACGTACACGTAACCACCACACCGATAACCACCACAGTCACGGTAGCTATAAAGAACGTCCCCAACAAAACAGGTCCTGCAGAGATCGATCTGGCCGCTACATTCCTGGATCTAACCCTCACAAAGGGTCAGGGCACAAGGGTAACAAGCAAGGGTTCAATGACGATAAAAACGTCAAACGAAACTCTCTAGACGTTTGGCGTCATCAACTGACATACCCCCGGTGAACTTGGTCATGAGTCTGCTTTTTGTGGCAAATGACAGGGTGACAAGTTCAACTCAGAAATGAACCAAACATGAGGTTCTCCTGTGTGGCTTGGGTGAATCACCAACAGACACTTACCGCCCTCCACTGATAGACGGCTTGTGCCTAAACGGCACTATGGTTGAGGATGCCATACTGGCAACCTGGTCCGAAAAATCTGCAATCAGTTTGGAAATGTTCAATAACATTTAGAAAGCGGCTAACTGCCACCCCCTTGTTCCAAAGAAATTCAGATTCCCACTGGGAATGACTCCCCAGATGACACTGACTGCTGTAGGGGTGTCTGCGCTATCACTTCGCATTGGAACCAAGGAATCATCTCACTACCTACTACTTGTCACAAACCATCCGAGCAGACTATTCCTGAAGCTTGCAAAGTGCTAACTTAGTCCGCCGTAGTGATACCGGCAAGAACCAGAAAGGTTTCTGTAAGACTGAACCTGGCGCCCGGCTACCAGATGGAAGGCACCACTGCGTTCTTCCAACCATCTCCGCGACTATTCGACTTGGGGCTAACTATCAATGGTAACCCACTGTTGGAGCTAAACGCTAGATCCACTTACCTCTTGGTGCAGAATCTGACTCAATCAGATATTTAAATTCCTCGGCACACTCAGCTAGGAAAATTGATTGATTAATCCTTCCTTGATTTTGAACTTGTTGTTCCCATGATTGGGCCTCTTCCTTCCTCTCTAGACCTATTTGGTGAGGGAGGGACGCTTTTTAGTTGTCCGTCAAAGGTAGACGCACTTGTCAATTACACTGAACGACATCAGTTGCAGGAATTGTTTAACAAACACAGAGTGATCTGGTCGACAGACTCGCTGGATTGCAGTGTTACGGATATTCATGTGGTGGGTATTCCTACGCCACCAGGAGTGTCAGTGTCTGATTTCAAAAATGCTTTACAGCGAAAGCTCCACAAACTATTATGTTAGATCACCACCAAGCCACAGAATAAACACAGCCATTTTTCCAGCCAGAGAGAGGAGTCACAAAAAGCACAAATAGAGATATAATTAATCACTAACCTTTGTTGATCTTCATCAGATGACACTCATAGGACTTCATGTTACACAATACATTTATGTTTTGTTCGGTAAAGTGCATATTTTATAAAAAAATCTAAATTTACATTGCCGCGTTATGTTCAGTTGTTCTAAAACATGCAATGATTTAGCTTAGAGCCCCATAAAATTACAGAAATACTCATAATAAACATTGATAAAGATACAACTATTATACATGGAATTAGAGATATACTTCTCCTTAATGCAACCGCTGTGTCAGATTTTTTTTAAACTTTACGGAAAAAGCAAACCATGCAATAATTTGAGAACAGCGTTCAGACAACAAAGAAGCCAAAGCGATATCCGCCATATTAGGTAGTCAACAGTAGTCAAAAATAGCATTAGAAATATTCACTTACCTTTGATGATCTTCATCAAAATGCACTCCCAGGAATCCCAGGTCCACAATAAATGCTTGATTTGTTAGATAATGTCCATCATTTATGTCCAAATAGATCCTTTTGTTAGGGCGTTTGGTAAGCAAATCCAAACGCGTGTGCAGGTCCAGCAGAACGTCAGATGAAAAGTTTAAAAAGTTTTATAACAGTCCGTAGAAACCTGTCAAACTAATTATAGAATCTATCTTTAGGATGTTTTTAACATAAATGTTAAATAATGCTCCAACCAGAGAATTCCTATGTCTGAAGAAAAGCAATGGAACTAGAGCTAACTCTCTCGTGACCGCGCGTCATGAGACCAAGGCACTCTGGCAGAACACTGACTCAAACAGGTCTCATGAGCCCCTCCTTTATAGTAGAATCCTCAAACAAGTTTCTAAAGATGGTTGACATCTAGTGGAAGCCTTAGGAAGTGAAAAATGACCCCATGGACACTGTGTATTCGATAGGCCAAGCAAAACCTACAAGCCTCAGATTTCCCACTTCCTGGTTGGATTTGTCTCAGGTTTTCGCCTGCCATATGAGTTCTGTTATACTCACAGACATCATTCAAACAGTTTTAGAAACTTCAGAGTGTTTTCTATCCAATACTACTAATAATATTTAAATATTAGCATCTGGGACAGAATAGCAGGCAGTTTACTCAGGGCACCTTATTCATCCAAGCTACTCAATACTGCCCCCCTGTCACCAAGAAGTTCAGGTACATCCCCTGTAACCTGTGAAAACTCACTAAAAACCAAATGAAAAGATACCACACAATAAATCAAACATGTTATTAACACCACTAACAAATATTCATAACAATTGGGTTATGTGTGTGAGCGTGCTGGTGTGTGTATGGTAAAACATAGGACAAAAGCAAACAAATGCCCAGGCCTTACTTAACTGGGGCTCCCTTTACGGCCAGATCTGGGTACCTTTATACTTAATAGAACTGCAGAATTTCACTGACAGCTCTCCCTAGGAAACAGCCTCAGGAAACATTTCAAATTGAGCGATAGGGACACCCCATCCTCTCCTAAAGGAGAAAATAACCCTCTGCTTAAATCTTAATCAGTCAAAACAATTCCAAATGTGAAATCTTACTTTCCATTTTACTTTCCAATTAACTTTCCATTTAATTTCTTTCCCACTTTCTTTGTTATTTCCACTAGTCTACATACAGTGCCTTGCGGAAGTATTCAGCCCCCTTGAACTTTGCGACCTTTTGCCACATTTTTTGCTTTTACGCCAAACATAACGTTTTGCATTGTTGCCAAAAAGTTCAATTTTGGTTTCATCTGACCAGAGCACCTTCTTCCACATGTTTGGTGTGTCTCCCAGGTGGCTTGTGGCAAACGTTAAACAACACTTTTTATGGATATCTTTAAGAAATGGCTTTCTTCTTGCCACTCTTCCATAAAGGCCAGATTTGTGCAATATACGACTGATTGTTGTCCTATGGACAGAGTCTCCCACCTCAGCTGTAGATCTCTGCAGTTCATCCAGAGTGATCATGGGCCTCTTGGCTGCATCTCTGATCAGTCTTCTCCTTGTATGAGCTGAAAGTTTAGAGGGACGGCCAGGTCTTGGTAGATTTGCAGATTCCTTCCATTTCAATATTATCGCTTGCACAGTGCTCCTTGGGATGTTTAAAGCTTGGGAAATCTTTTTGTATCCAAATCCGGCTTTAAACTTCTTCATTTGCATGATGCTCTCTGCGCTTTTGACGGACCTCTGAGACTATCACAGTGCAGGTTGCACAGGTGCTCCTTTAGGGGATCATTCAGAGATTCACTGAAAGCTTGGGAAATCTTTTTGTATCCAAATCCGGCTTTAAACTTCTTCACAACAGTATCTCGGACCTGCCTGGTGTGTTCCTTGTTCTTCATGATGCTCTCTGTGCTTTTGACGGACCTCTGAGACTATCACAGTGCAGGTGCATTTATACGGAGACTTGATTACACACAGGTGGATTGTATTTATCATCATTAGTCATTTAGGTCAACATTGGATCATTCAGAGATCCTCACTGAACTTCTGGAGAGAGTTTGCTGCACTGAAAGTAAAGGGGCTGAATAATTTTGCACGCCCAATTTTTCAGTTTTTGATTTGTTAAAAAAGTTTGAAATATCCAATAAATGTCGTTCCACTTCATGATTGTGTCCCACTTGTTGTTGATTCTTCACAAAAAAATACAGTTTTATATCTTTATGTTTGAAGCCTGAAATGTGGCAAAAGGTCGCAAAGTTCAAGGGGGCCGAATACTTTCGCAAGGCACTGTATCTGTTATAATCCTATTCAGACAACTTCTATGTTGTTTGTGACGGGGTTGAAGATAAATGGTCTCCATATCAGACCAAAATGGACAATAATAAAGCGCTTTAATGCCTGAGGTGGAAAATATGTTTTCTTTAAGGTTTAATATGTAGTTAATGTTGTGGGGAATTCAGAAAATGCATTTATTCTAGTAAAAAAAAAATATATATATATATATAGATTACCGCAGCCTAAGAATGACCCATATATCATACTAAACAGGTCAAATATGCGATCAAAACATAGGATACTATACATCCTAGAAATCATATTATATTGTACAACTGCTATTACATTGGTAGGTCAATGTAATAAAACCTAACTTAAAGTAACATATTATACTATACTGAACAAAAATATAAACACAATGTGTAAAGGGTTGGTCAGAAATGTTCCATATGCACAAAAAACATGTTTCTTTCATTACATTTTGTGAACAAATTTGTTTACATCCGTGTTTTTGAGCATTTCTCCCTTGCCAAGATAATCCATCCACCTGACAGGTGTGGCATATCAAGAAGATGACTAAACAGCATGATCGCTACACAGGTGCACCTTGTGCTGGGACCAATAAAAGGCCACTCTAAAATGTGCCATTTTGTCACGCAACACAATGCCACAGATGTCTCAGGTTTTGAGGGAGTGCAATTGGCATGCTGACTGCAGAAATAACAGAAATGTTGTCGGAGAATTGAATGTTCATTTCTCTACCATAAGCCACCTCAAACTTAGTTTCAGAGAAAAATCGCAGACCACGTGTAACCGCGCCAGTCCAGGACCTCAACATCCAGTTTCTTCACCTGCAGGATCATCTGATGAGGGGGTGGACCTGGCTTCCAAGTGGGTGGGCCTATGCCCTCCCAGGCCCACCCATGGCTGTGCCCCTGCCCAGTCATGTGTAATCCATAGATTCGGGCCTAATGAATTTAATTAAATTGACTGAATTTCTTCTATGAACTGTGTCTCAGTCAAATCTTTGAAAATGTTGCATGTTGCATTTATATTTTTGTGGCACATTTTTTTGTAGAATATAATATGATTTGCTCTGAGACCAGGTTAGCCAAGTGGGTTAGCTGTTCAGCTGTTTGTATCATACACATATTCAGCCTCAGTGGACAATTCTGCCCTGGGTCTCCTGTGCTCACAACAACACATAGATCAAGTGAACGAATGCAACTATTGTGGCAGCACACTCACTGTGGATCTAGGTCATGCATTCATGGCTTTGTTTTTCTCCCGGTAAAATAATGTCAACATTAATCCAACCTTGATATTCCCATGTGATTTTTTAATGTTTGTTTGTGTGTGTGTTTGTGTGCGTGTGTGTGTGTGTGTGTGTGTGTGTGTGTGTGTGTGTGTGTGTGTGTGTGTGTGTGTGTGTGTGTGTGTGTGTGTGTGTGTGTGTGTGCGGTGTGCGTGTGTAGCTTGTGTGTGTGTTTATGTGCGTTTTATGTACATTATTGGGCTAGAATAGGTATAATGAGCTGTGAAAAATAATCAGCCACTGTCTATTCCTAGGATTTGCCTGAAGGTATGCTTACATGAGAGAGAAAGATAGAGGGAGGACGACAGAGAAGGGAGAAAGGAGGAAGAGGTGGAGGGAGGGGCTGTATAAGTATGACTCAAACTGATCCCTATTCCGCATTGTGACTGGCTTCTGAGGCTGTCTGTCAGTGAGCTCAGCGGCTGACGATGCAGGGAGAGCAGATTATGAAGGGGAGCTCACCAGCAGCAGTCTCCTCTCATTGTCTCAATGGCTGCACACGCATTCCTCTTCTCTGCCTTACTGTCTGCCCTCAGCCAGCCCACCCTGTCCTTAGATCAAGTGCCTGCACTCCTGGAGAGAAGGTAAATACCCTCTGTGTGTGTGTGTGTGTTGGTGTGTGTGTGATGGTGGAGTGGAGGGGGGTGTACGAATCCAGGGATGCTGGTAGGCTGATCTCTTTTGCTCTCCCTCGCTCTCCCTTCCTTTCTCTATATCTCTGTCTCTCTTGCTATCGCTATGTAAATACACAAGGTATCAGATCTGATACAGATGCTGTAAAAGCGTTGATGAATCTGTGGCCAGGGACTCTATGGTTATCTGTAATTTAGCGTTAACAAGACATTTCTTGTTTCACACAGCTGTTGTCTGTACAGGACAGCACTCGCTCTCTTTGTCTGACAGAGAGCAGGTAAATGAGGCCAGGATAGAGGAGAGGAGAGGAGAGGAGAGGAGAGGAGAGGAGATGAGAGGAGAGGAGAGGAGAGGAGAGGAGAGGAGAGGAGAGGAGAGGAGAGGAGAGGAGAGGAGAGGAGAGGAGAGGAGAGGAGAGGAGAGGAGAGGAGGAATAGGTGCTGGTCTGTTGGGTTCTGTTTACAGATGCAGAGAGAGAGAGAGAGAGAGAGAGAGAGAGGGAGAGAGAGAGATGAGAAGGATTTTTCTCAGCAACACAAAGTGAGGCAATGTTGAGGCTTTATACTTGCTCTATGGGAAAGGTACATAATAACATTAGTTGTATTCACTATATAAAAATTACAGTCAATACTGCATTCAGAACGACTTATGGTTGTTATGAGGATTCTAGTGGTTTTCTGTTAATATTCAGATTTCAAAAGCCTGAAACTGCTCTCTCTGCTCTCTGAGCTCACTGACATGTGAATGAGTTTTCCTTTTCTGCTCACTGACATGTCAATGTGTTTTCCTTTTCTGCTCACTGACATGTGAATGAGTTTTCCTTTTCTGCTCACTGACATGTGAATGTGTTTTCCTTTTCTGCTCACTGACATGTGAATGTGTTTTCCTTTTCTGCTCACTGACATGTGAATGTGTTTTCCTTTTCTGCTCACTGACATGTGAATGTGTTTTCCTTTTCTGCTCACTGACATGTCAATGAGTTTTCCTTTTCTGCTCACTGACATGTGAATGTGTTTTCCTTTTCTGCTCACTGACATGTGAATGAGTTTTCCTTTTCTGCTCACTGACATGTCAATGTGTTTTCCTTTTCTGCTCACTGACATGTCAATGAGTTTTCCTTTTCTGCTCACTGACATGTCAATGTGTTTTCCTTTTCTACATGGCTCTTCAGGTGCAACTAAAGGATAGTAGAGAGCGATCATACAAAAGGTAGAATGGTAGCTTTTAGAGTTTCAAGAGGAACAATATTAGCTAGAGATTACCTGGGGATGGGCAAAATCAAATCAACCCTTTATTTAAATGGTATATGGTATACAGAAGCCTTGGATTACAGGCAACATCCGTACTGAGCTAAAGGCTAGTGCTGCCACCTTCAAGGAGTTGGACACTAATCTGGATGCTTATAAGAAATCCCGCTATGCCCTCAGGCGAACCATCAAGCAGGCAAAGCGTCAATACAGGACATTGAATTCTACTACACCGGCTCTGACGCTCGTCGGATGTGGCAGGGCTTGAAAAATATTACGGACAACAGAGGGAAACACAGCGGCGAGCAGCCCAGTGACATGAGCCTACCACACGAGCTAAATGCCTTTTATGCTCACTTCAAGGCTAGCAAAACTGAAGCATGCATGAGAGCACAAGCTGTTCCGGACGACTGTGTGATTACACTCTCCGTAGCCGATGTGAGCAAGACCTTTAAACAGGTCAACATTCACAAAGCCGCGGGCCAGATGGATTACCAGGATGTGTACTCAAAGCATGCGCGGACCAACTAGCATGTGTCTTCACTGACATTTTCAACCTCTCCCTGACTGAATCTGTAATACCTACATGTTTCAAGCAGACCACCATAGTCCCTGTGCCCAAGGAGGCAAAGGTAACCTGCCTAAATGATTACTGTTCCGTAGCACTCACGTTGGTAGCCATGAAGTGCTTTGAAAGGCTGGTCTTGGCTCACATCAACACCATCATGTTGGAAACCCTAGACCCACTCCAATTCACTTACCACCCTAACAGATCCAAAGATGACGCAATCTCTATTGCACTCCACACTGCCCTTTCACACCTGGACAAAAGGAACACCTACGTGAGAATGCTGTTCATTGACTACAGCTCAGCGTTCCATACCATAGTACCCTCAAAGCTCATCACTGAGCGAAGGACCCTGGGACTTAACACCTCCCTCTGCAACTGGATCCTGGACTTCCTGACAGGCCGCCCCCCAGGTGGTAAGGGTAGGTAGCAACACATCTGCCACGCCGATCCTCAACACTGGGGCCCCACAGGAGTGCATGCTGAGTCCCCTCCTGTACTCCCTCTCACCCACGACTGCGTGGCCAAGCACAACTCCAACACCATCATTAAGTTTGCTGACGACACAACAGTGGTATGCCTGATCATCGACAACGATGTGACAGCCTGTGGGTCAGCGGGCAGAGACCTGGCAAAGTTGTGCCCGAACAATGTGAGCTAGACAAAGGAGCTGATCATGGACAATTGGAAAAGGAGGGCCAAACGTTAGCATTAATGGAGCTGAAGTGGAGCGGATCGAGAGTTTCAAGTTCCTTGGTGTCCACATCACCAACAAACTATCATGGTCCAAACACACCAAGATAGTTGTGAAGAGGGCACGAAAACACATTTTTCCTCTCAGGAGACAGAAAAGATTTGGCATGGGTCCACAGATCCTCAAAAAGTTATACAGCTGCACCATCAAGAGCATATCATGATTGTTGCATCAATGCAATACCATGCAATCAATGGTATGGCAGCTGCTCGGCATCTGAAAATAAGGCGCTACAGACGGTAGTGCGTACGGCCCAGTACATTGCTGGGGCTTAGCTTCCTGACATCCAGGACCTCCCATCTCCACAGAGGAACTCTGGAGCTCTGTCAGAGTGACCATCGAGTTCTTGGCCACCTCCCTGACCAAGGCCCTTCTCCCTCGACTGCTCAGTTTGGCCAGGCAGCCAGCTCTAGGAAGAGTCTTGGTGGTTCCAAACTTCTTCAATTTTTTAGAATGATGGAGGCCACTGTGTTCTTGGGGACCATCAACGCTTCATAAATGTTTTGGTACCCTTCCCCGGATCTGTGCCTTGACACAATCCCACCTCGGAGCTCTACGGACAGTACCTTCAACCTCGCTGCTTGTTTTTGTCTCTAACATGCACTGTCAAATGTGGGACCTTATATAGACAGGTGTGTGCTTTTCCAAATCATGTTCAATCAATTGAATTTACCACAGGTGGACTGTAATCCAGATGTAGAAACATCTCAAGGAAGATGAATTGAAATAGGATGCACCTGAGCTCAATTTCGAGATTTCATAGCAAAGGGTCTGAATACTTACAGTACCAGTCAAAGGTTGACGCACCTACTTATTCAAGGGTTTTTCTTTATTTTTACTATTTACGAAAATGGTAGAATAATAGAGAAGACATCAAAACTATGAAATAACCCATATTGAATCATGTACTAACTAAAAAGTGTTAAACACCTCAAAATATATTTTGTATTTTAGATTCTTCAAAGTAGCCACCTTTTGTCTTGATGACAGCTTTCCACAATATTGGCATTCTCTCAACCAGCTTCACCTGGAATGCTTTTACAGTTGTCTTGAAAGAGTTCCCACATATGCTGAGCACTTGTTGGCTGTTTTTCCTTCACTCTGCGGTCTAACTCCTCCCAAACCATCTCAATTTGGTTGAGGTCGGGTGATTGTGGAGGCCAGATAATCTGATGCAGCACTCCATCACTTTCCTTCTTGTTCAAATAGCCCTTACACAGCCTGGAGGTGTGTTGGGTCATTTTCCTGTTGAAAAACAAATGATAATCCCACTAAGCGCAAACCAGATGGAATGGCGTGTTGTGTTTTGAAAAAGCTAAGTAGCCAATAGCCAGCAGCATAATTTGTCTGATTCTCTGTAATAATGGTATGGTAATAGTAATGCAATTTATTTTGTAAAGTGGTTTCTTGCTTCAAGTAAAACTTTCAGTCACCTCCTTTTCCGAAGGACAAGTGGATAAACAGGTTCATGTCAACCCGCATGTTTTTTTCAGAAGTCTCATGGAATGTAGGCCTACATTGAACACCACACATTGTCTTCTACTGTAAGCTGAATCCATGTTAAAATGTTATGAGACACATTTTCTCCATTGTTTTTGATGGTAGGCGACTCTGGTAGCCCTACATTATGATCAACTAGCCACAGAAGCCTACTTGACCACTGTCTGAAACTGTAACTTAAAGTGGATACATCCACAGTGTTCACAGTAAACACGCACTGGAAGTTGCACATTTTCACAACATTCAAGTTTGCACTCAGCAGACCTAAAATTTGCTCAGTGACAAAACATTTTTGAGGGAACATTGCTGATGGATGGGTTAATGAAATTGTGAGTATTTACGTTTTCTGTTGGAATCACTTTAATAGATAACTTTGACACCTTCTGGAAAACAGAAGATATTCTAAAAGAATGACAGAGTCGATCCAAATCATCTTGACTCCTGGACTCTGTCCACGCAATTTCAAGGCTGCGTTGAGACAATGACGTATCTATGACCCAAGCCCAGCTCAGCTAATCCCTAACATTGTGACAATGAGTCATCATTATGCTGCATCAAATGTACATTATCCAAAGGGGGTTGGCAGACACAATGTAAGTAACTTAATTTATGTCCCTCTAACTGCCCTGAATGCCTCTGTTGATCCTACAGTTATTGTATGCAGTAAACATGTGCCTATGAACCAGAGTTACACTGTTACCGGATCACTGAGGCAGTGTGCCCTAGTAACAAGACCACTTTATGCAGCTCACCCTGCACTATCAGCTCCAATATGAATAACATGAGCAAGTCTACTTCTGATAAGCTTCCCAGTAAATTATTCAAATCAATCAAGAATCACAGAGATGTGCAAAATATAGCCCATATTAACATATGTAGCCTAAGAAACAAGGTTCATAAAGTCAATAACTTGCTTGTAACGGATGACATTCATATTCTGACTATCTGTGAAACTCTCTTAGATAATACCTTTGATGATGCAGTGGTAGAAATACATGGTTATAACATCTGCCAAAATACAGAAGTGCCAACGGGTGAGGTGTTGCGGTCTATATTCAGAACCACAATCCTGTAAAGATTAGAGAGGATCTCATGTTAAATGCTGTTGAAGTAATATGGCTACAGGTTCATCTGCCTCACCTAAAGCCCATTCTGGTGGGAAGCTGCTATAGACCACCAAGTGCTAACAGTCACTTTCTGGATAACATGTGTGAAATGCTTGATAGTGTATGTGATATCAACAGAGAAGTATATTTTCTGGGTGATATAAATATTGACTGGCATTCATCAAGCTGGCCACTCAAGAAGTAACTTCAAACTGTAACCAGGTTGCAGTCAACCAACCAACCAACCAGGGTAGTTACAAACAGCACAGGAATGAAATCATCAACATGTATTGATCACGTCTTTACTAATGCTGCAGAAATCTGCTCTATAGCAGTATCCAGATATATAGAAATCCAGACAATATATAGATATCCAGACAATATAGTAGCCATATCTAGGAAAACCAAAGTTCCAAAGGCTGGGCCTAATATAGTGTATAAGAGGTCATACAATAAGTTTTGCAGTGATTCTTATGTTGATGATGTAAATAATATTTGCTCGTCTGTGGTGTGTAATGAGGAGAAACCATATGCTGCACTTGACGCATTTATGAAATAGCTTTTTCCTGTTACTAATAATCATGCACCCATTTAAAACAATGACTGTAAAAACTGTTAAATACTAATTGATGAGGAACTGAAAAATGGTATGGTTGAGAGGGATGAGATAAAAGGTATGGCAAATAAATCTGGCAGCCCAACCGATTGGCAAACGTATTGCAAATGGAGAAATCATGTGACTAAACTAAATAAAAATAAACTATACTATGAAACAAAGATGAATGATTGCTTTTAACTAACTCAGCTCCATCATTCATTGAATCTGATGGCTCATTCATCCCAAAACCCACTGATATAATATAACTACTTGAATGACTTTTTCATTGACAAGATTAGCAAATTTAGGCATGACATGCCAGCAAATAAACAATCAAGTATATCTGACCAAATTATGAAAGACAAGCATTGTACTTTTGAATTCCATAAAGTGAGTGTGGAAGAGATGATTTTTCATTGTTGTTGCCTATTAACAATGACAAGCCACCGGGGTCTGACAATCTGGATAATCTGAATTACTGAGGATAATAGTGGACGTTATTGCCACTGCTATTTGTCATATCTTCAATTTAAGCATACTAGAAAGTGTGTGCCCTCACGCCTGGAGGGAAGAATAGTAAAGCCCCCTTTACTGGCTCAAATAGCCGACCAATCAGCCTGTTACAAACCCTTAGTAAACTTCTGGAGTAAAATTGTGTTTGACCAGATACAATGCTATTTTACAGTAAACAAATTGACAACATACTTTCAGCACGCTTATAGGGAAGGACATTCAACAAGCACAGCACTTACACAAATGACTGATGATTGGCTGAGAGAAATTGATGATAAAAAGATAGTGGGGGGCTGTTTTGCTAGACTTCAGTGCAGCTTTTGACATTATCGATAATAGTCAGCTTCTGGAAAAACATATGTGTTTTGGCTTTACACCCCCTGCTATATTGTGGATAAAGAGTTACTTGTCTAGCAGAACACAGAGGGTGTTCTTTATTAAGGATCCGCCCCTTGCCATTTTCAACTAAAATTACATACCCAAATCTAACTGCCAGTCGCTCAGGACCTGAAGCAAGGATATGCATATTCTTGATACCATTTGAAAGGAAACAGTTTGAAGTTTGTGGAAATGTGAAATGAATGTAGTAGAATATAACACATTTGATCTGGTAAAAGATAATACAAAGAAAAAAACATACGTTTGTTTTGTATTTTTTTGTACGATCAACTTTGAAATGGAAGGCCATAATGTATTATTCCAGCCCAGGTGCTATTTAGATTTTGGCCACTAGATGACAGCAGTGTATGTGCAAAGTTTTAGAATGATCTAATGAACCAATGCATTTTTATTCAAAATGCTGTATCAAGACTGCCAAAATATTGGTTTATTAATGACTTTTCAAGTTCATAACAGTGCACTTCCGTCAAACAATAGCATGGTATTCTTTCACTGTAATAGCTACTGTAAATTGGACAGTGCAGTTAGATTAACAAGAATTTAAGCTTTCTGCCAATATCCGATATGTCTATGTCCTGGGATATTTTCTTGCATTAGCCTACGTTAGCTCAACTGCCCCGAGCGGCGGGGGGGGGGGAGGGGTCCTGTAGAGGTTTAAATTCATCACTACTTGTTTTTGTAAGAAGTGTTGACAAGCTGAATGTACTGAGCTGTCTGTTTTAAACTACTAGCACACAGCTGGGACACCCATGTGCACCCCACAAGACATGCCACCAGAGGTCTATTCATAATCCCCAAGTCAAGAACAGGTCAAGAACAGACTATGAGAGGCGCACAGTACTACATAGAGCCCTGACTACATGGATCTCTATTCCACATCAGGTAACTGATGCAAGCAGTAGAATCCGATTTAAAAAACAGGTAAGAATACCTGTTAAAAATACATCTTATAGATCAGCTGGCACTGTGAAGAGAAACACACAAAGGTACGGACACATGAATACGCACACATTATAATATTGTTGTATGGTGGTATTATACGAGTTGTGTTGTAGATATATGATGGTGTAATAATGTTATAGGATGTACTGTTTTATCTTATGTTTTATGTGTAATGTAAGTGCTTTCATGTGTTTGGACCCCAGGAAGAGTAGCTGCTGCCTTGGCACCAACTAACGGGGATCCCTGATCAATACAAATTATTAGTTTCCCGTTTTTTCTTGGGCTAGCTAGCCTACTGGCAGCGGACACATTGCATTTGTAAAATTATACATGGTTCGCAGGTTGTAGAGGCAGACGTGTAGGTTTATACAACCCCCAACTTGTGCAAACCAAATAGTAACATTGAAAAATGATGTGTATCTGCTTTTTTTCCCCACAGGGAGATTAAGTTTATGAATTTCCTGGCTTTAGGACAGTGGAATTATTACATCAACACGCATATCAACCAATCAGCATCCAGGATCCAAACAACCCACTTTATAATATAAATGATCAATTCAAAAGGCACTTGCACATCTAAGCTATCTTTGGTAACAGTTGAATAAGATGAGAAAAAAACAAGAAACCCACACACTGCTCTTGATTGTATCACTGATCTTTAATAAGGTTTACGTATCGGCCTCAAGGCCTTCATAAGAGCTTTTGTGAGTAAAAAAAAAAAATAGCACTCTTATATAGACATAGCTCCACCCACATCCGTTTGAGGGATAACAAGTAAGTGTTACCAAATATAACAATGTAACAATGTGCAATCTGTTGTTTCCTGAATTCCACAATCATCTCTTTTGTTTTGTTGATTTTGAGTGAGAGGTTGTTTTCCTGACACCGCACTATGATGGCTCTCACCTCATCCCTGTAGGCCGTCTCGTTGTTGTTGGTAATCAAGCCTACCACTGTAGTGTTGTCTGCAAACTTGATGATTGAGTTGGAGACGGGCATGGCCACGCAGGCATGGGTGAACAGGGAGTACAGGAGAGGGCTGAGAACGCACCCTTGTGTGGCTGAGATGTTGTTTCCTAACACCCATCAGAAAGTCCAGGACCCAGTTGCACAGGGCGGGGTCGAGACCCAGGGTCTTGAGCTTAATGACCTAGCAGGGTCTTGTAGATGACATGGAGCCAGTGGGTTTGGCGACGAGTATGAAGCGAGGGCCAGCCAACGAGAGCGTACAGGTCGCAATGGTTGGTAGTAACGGATTGCACTGTGATAGAGTGCATCCAATTTGTTGAGTAGGGTATTGGAGGCTATTTTGTAAATGACATCGCCGAAGTCGAGGATTGGTAGGATGGTCAGTTTTACAAGGGTATGTTTGGCAGCATGAGTGAAGGATGCTTTGTTGCGAAATAGGAAGCCAATTCTAGATGTAATTTTGGATTGGAGATGTTTGATGTGGTTCTGGAAGGAGAGTTTACAGTCTAACCAGACACCTAGGTATTTGTAGTTGTCCACGTATTCTAAGTCAGAGCCGTCCAGAGTAGTGATGCTGGACAGGTGGGCAGGCGCAGGCAGAGATCGGTTGAAGAGCATGCATTTAGTTTTACTTATATTTAAGAGCAATTGGAGGCCATGTAAGGAGAGTTGTATTGCATTGAAGCTTGCCTGGAGGGTTGTTAACACAGTGTCCAAAGAAGGGCCAGAAGTATACAGAATGGTGTCGTCTCCAGCAGCAAGATGATTGATACATCATTGATGTATACAGAGAAGAGAGTCGGTCCAAGAATTTAACCCTGTGGCACCCCCATAGAGACTGCCAGAGGTCCAGACAGCAGACCCTCCGATTTGATACACTGAACTTTATCAGAGAAGTAGTTGGTGAACCAGGCGAGGCAATCATTTGAGAAACCAAGGCTGTCGAGTCTGCCGATGAGGATGTGGTGATTGACAGAGTCGAAAGCCTTGGCCAGATCAATTAATACGGCTGCACAGTAATGTTTCTTATCGATGGCGGTTAAGATATCGTTTAGGACCTTGAGCATGGCTGAGGTGCACCCATGACCAGCTCTGAAACCAGATTGCATAGCTTAGAAGGTATGGTGAGATTCGAAATGGTCGGTAATCTGTTTGTTGACTTGGCTTCCGAAGACCTTAGAAAGTCAGGGTAGGATAGATATAGGTCTGTAGCAGTTTGGGTCAAGAGTGTCCCCCCCCCTTGAAGAGGGGGATGACCGCAGCTGCTTTCCAATCTTTGGGAATCTCAGACGACACGAAAGAGAGGTTGAACAGGCTAGTAATAGGGGTGGCAACAGTTTCGGCAGATCATTTTAGAAAGGGTCCAGATTGTCTAGCCCGGCTGATTTGTAGGGGCCAGATTTTGCAGTTCTTTCAGAACATCAGCTGACTGGATTTGGGAGAAGGAGAAATGGGGAAGGCTTGGGCGAGTTGCTGTGGGGGGTGCAGTGCTGTTGACCGGGGTAGGAGTAGCCAGGTGGAAGCATGGCCAGCCGTAGAAAAATGCTTATTGAAATTCTCAATTATAGTGGATTTATCAGTGGTGACAGTGTTTCCTATTTTCAGTGCAGTGGGCAGCTGGGAGGAGGTGTTCTTATTCTCCATGGACTTTACAGTGTCCCAGAACTTTTTTGAGTTAGTGTTGCAGGAAGCAAATTTCTGCTTGAAAAAGCTAGCTTAGGCTTTTCTAACTGCCTGTGTATAATGGTTTTTAGCTTCCCTGAACAGCTGCATATCACGGGGGCTGTTCAATGCTAATGCAGAACGCCATAGGATGTTTTTGTGTTGGTTAAGGGCAGTCAGGTCTGGGGAGAACCAAGGGCTATATCTGTTCCTGGTTCTAAATTTCTTGAATGGGGCATACTTATTTAAGATGGTTAGGAAGGCATTTAAAAAAAAAATAACCAGGAATCCTCTACTAAAAATTTCAGAATTTTTGGTGGTCTTCCTAAGCCAGGATTCAGACACAGCTAGAACATCCGGGTTGGCAGAGTGTGCTAAAGCAGTGAATAAAACAAACTTAGGGAGGAGGCTTCTAATGTTAACATGTTTGAAACCAAGGCTATTACGGTTACAGAAGTCATCAAAAGAGAGCGCCTGGGGAATAGGAGGATGGGGATGAGGGGATATGGGGATGAGGTAGTTGGGTGTGCTATTTACAGATGGCTGTATACAGGTACAGTGATCGGTAAGCTGCTCAGACTGCTGATGCTTAAAATTAGAGAGGGAGATAAGAGATTTCTGCAATTCGTTCCAGGCGGCCAAAGTAAAGGCTGCCAAAGTAAGTGTTGGCTTTGGGGATGACCAGTGCAATATACCTGCTATGGTGACCAGTGAGCTGAATTAACGCTGGGTTTTACCAAGCAAAGACTTATAGATGACCTGGAGCCCGTGGGTTTGGCGACGGATATGTTGTGAGGGCCAGCCAACGAGAGCATACAGGTCGCAGTGGTGGGTAGTATATGGGGTTTTGGTGATAAAACGGATGGCACTGTGATAGACGACATCCAGTTTGCTGAGTAGAGTGTTGGGGGATATTTTGTAAATTACATCCCCAAAGACAATGATCGGTAGGATAGTCAGTTTTACAAGGGTATGTTTGGAGGAGGCTTTGAAGTAGGCTTTGTTGCGAAATATGAAGCCGATTCTAGATTTAATTTTGGATTGGAGATGCTTAATATGAGTCTGGAAGGAGAGTTTATAGTCTAACCAGACACCTAGGTATTTGTAGTTGTCCACATATTCTAGGTCAGAACCGTCCAGAGCAGCAATATGTTGAAAAGCATGCATTTAGTTTTACTAGCATTTAAAAGCAGTTGGAGGCCACGGAAGAAGTGTTGTATGGCGTTGAAGCTCGTTTGGAGGTTTGTTAGCAGTGTCCAAAGAAGGGCCAGATGTATACAGAATGGTGTCGTCTGCGTAGAGGTGGATCAGAGAATCACCAGCAGTAGGAGCAATGTCATTGATACATTCAGAGATGTTTTATTTTATTTGACCTTTATTCATACAGGTTTTTCTCATTGAGATAACATCTCTTTTCCAAGAGAGTCCTGGTAAAATAGCAGCTGGGGGAACAACGTTTCAGACAAAACAACTTACACACACTAACACAACATTAAACAAAACTATAAACACACATACAGTACAACAATTACATATTGCGTTAAAAACACAAACATCTTGACTAAAAACAGCTGGCCTAAAAACAATTACACACTTCTATGACATATACATCGATCAAGTGTTGAAACTCCACCAACGAAACTAGATCAGAGAATCACCAGCAGCAAGAGCGACATCATTGATATGTACAGAGAAAAAAGTAATGTATATGTGTGTGTCTGTCCATTTGTCTTTGTGAGTGTGTGAACATGCGTGTGTACATACGTACAGTATGTGTCCCTGTGTCTGTCTGTGAGGTGAGCCAAGGATGGCTTTGATTATATAAAGGGACTGTTCAGCACCCTGGCCCCATGTGACAGGCACACCATCCCTGTGTTGCTGACCTCGCTGAACTGGCACAGGAACAAACGGCTGGGCTTACACAGCTTTTTTTAATGACTGTTAATTGTCCTTGAATGTAACAACAGCCCAGGAATGATCTATGCCAGGCCAAGGCTACCTTAACCTGGGTAGCAGCACCAGAGATAACCGCCCCAGACCCTTCAACTACCCCTGAACAACAGTTACTGTTCCAGCTCACTAGGACTAGGGCTGGTGACCACTGAACCATGTGTGCCTCTCTGGCAGTCCCTTTCTGGATCCCAATCCTATGGCCTTGAGCCAGGTGGACAAACACAAATTGGCAGGTGACTCTCTGATAACAGCAGGTGAGTACAACACAAAAATGCCCCAGACTGGGGTATTAAATGCCCCAGATGGATACCGACCCCAAGGAAATAATGTGCAGGTTCTGTTCTGTTCTGACTGGAGATGCACAAATGTCTGCATACTTGATCTGGGGAAAAACAGGGAAATGCTTGGGCTCTCTTTGTCCAACTTAGTAAAGCCTCAAATGGAAATTGGAAGCAACAGTGAAATTGACTACTTCTACAGTGCATTCAGAAAGTACACAGACCCCTTCCAATTTTCCACATTTTGGCACTGCTCCGCAATATAAAGTAGGCCTAATTCAAACCACAGATAAAAGCAAACCAAGCAAGTTCACTCACAATGTTGACTTTACACTGAGTGGTCAACTGAGCTATTCCTCTCACAGACATTGTCATTCAATATGACGCAAAACCACACATGGCATAGCTTAAAATAAGGGGAAAACCATTACAGGGAATCTGTATAGAGGTTGTTCTTTATCTAGGCCTATATTTAATGGAATTGGGTGCCTTAGTGTGGTTCACCAGCCCGATCAGTTCTCAGAGTGAAGGTGTTCAGACTCATAATGGAACCCAATTCTCCCACACACACACATACACGCCACTCCTGTAGCATACCTCTCGTGGCTTATCAGACTTAAGAGTGATCAGGTGCTTGTGAGTGTGTGTGAAGGGAGAGAGAGGGTGGAGGTAGTGTAGTGGGTAATATTTTATACATTTCCACCCCTACAGTAGTGGGGTTAGTCATAGTCTCAGTAAGCCCATGATGGTGATTTAGATGGTTAAAGGGTTGAGATTAACCACAACCTGCATGGTCAGCCTGGTCAGCCTACACAGAACGACACAACTATACTGCACAACTATACTGCACACTGCTTGATAAGAAATAAAGTAAGCTTTGTGTGTTTTGCATTGGGGAGATTTACCACTGACCCCATCCATTGCATTGCATCCATTGCCAATGACATCCCCATCCATTGCATGACAGCCTTTTGGCGCAGAAAGCTCACCATACACCATACATCGGTTATGATCAGAAGGTTGAAAGGAGACGAAGAACACATTGGCCACTGTTAGTATAGTATAGCTCAGGTGCTGTTTTGGAACCTGGCAACTCTGAGGAAATGTGCACTGACATGTAGCTGCATCTTTGTACATTTTCCTCTTCTCTCTACAGCACAGAAGAGGACTATGTTACAGAGGTTCCATACCCAGCTGGGAAAATCAGAGCGGGTAAGTAACACACATCATCTCACATTTAACATTTATTTAACCTTTATTTAACTAGGCAAGTCAGTTAAGACCAAATTCTTATTTTCAATGACAGCCTAGGTTAACTGCCAGGGCAGAACAACAGATTTGTACCTTGTCAGCTCGGGGGTTTGAACCTGCAACCTTCCGGTTCCTAGTCCAACTCTCTAACCACTAGGCTACCCTGCCGCCCCAACATGACTATGGGCCTGATGCAATCAAACCTGTTTTAGCCATGTGTATGCTGTATCGTTTTACAAACTACTGCCCACACATAAAGCTTGAAGAATCAATGTAAAATGTCAATTTAGGGAGTATATTTCTAAGCAAATATATTTGAGCTAAATAGTATCTGACTGTTTTATTTGTGTGTGTCAGGTGGTCTTGATGGAATGAGCTTGGAGACTCAGGGTTATGTGCCCACTAAAGAAACCCCACTCAGAAGATTACTGAAGGTAGATCCCTCTCTCCCTCTCCTTCTTTTTGCTCACTTTCTATATAGCTCTCTCTCTCTCGGATCCTGTGCATCTTAGTATCATATCGCCCCCAAGAGGACACTGTTCAGATACTCCAAACCAGCCTCTCGCTCGCAGGGCCCTCCGTTTTCACGTGTTGCTGACAAAACTCAGGGGGTGGCTTCCAGAGAGTGGCGAGGGGATCAATAAACCCATCAACTTCCAGACGCACTCGTGACTTGAATGATAGGTAGATTTATTTGAAAATGTAAAACAATACAACCACACATGTGGATAATAAATTCATCAGTATTTCATCTGTTACATGCATCAACTCTTGAAATCAGACATAAAATAATACATGTGGCATATATTAATGCACCCCTCTCCATTCTTTTATATCAACATGCGCAAACACCAAACATATCAGGTGGTTTGCAGCCTTGCTGGCTTGGCCGAAGTGGTTATCAGAGAGTCTAATTAGTGACTAAACTTTAGATCCTTTTAACTTCCTCAGCTTTGGGACATTTGTGTATACGGCGGAGGTACACTTCCCCACCTGGGGTATCGTGTGAGACCAGCTACCTGGACAGCTGATGAAACCGAGGAATATTTCTGTCTGTAATAAAGCCCTTTTGTGGGTCGAAAAACGTTTTCTGATTGGCTGGGCCTGGCTCACCAGTGTGTGGGCCTATGCCCTCCCAGGCCCACTCATAGCTGCCCAGTCATATGAAATCCATCGATTAGGGCCTAATGAATTTATTCCAATTGACTGATGAACTGTAACTCAATAAAATAATTGAAATTGTTGCAGGTTGCGTTTAGATTTTTGTTCAGTATCAGCTATTAAATCGACCATAATAAGTTATATTCTTTTAACAATTACTACCTGGATAACAGGATACACAGACAGCCCAATTCTGATATTTTGCCGAATTAAAGACCAATTAGTGAAAAAAATATCAGAATTAGGCTTCTTCTGTAGGCACAGCCAGTGTGTGACATTGCCAATCAATTATATAATTGATCAATATCCCTTCCATCCTTCCTCTCTGCAGCTGCATGGCTGGCACCTCCTCAACCAGCATGGCCATGGCAAGGGCAAGAGAAAGCTGCTCCAGTCCCCCATCCACGGGCCCTACTCTCCCCTGAGCGTGGCCTACAATGGCAAGACCTGCATCCTTTTCAAGGCCAAGCGCCTGGCCATCCGCTACCAGAACCACACATTCGTAGACCTGACGGAGAGGACCTTTGGACCCAACGCCCCTGTGGACACCAAGGGTTCCATCTGCACCAAGGAGAAGGCTACGTAAGTACTGTAAATCATGTACTTGAGTTGTGTACGATGTGCAACTGACACGTCAATTTTGCTTATGTATTCCTTGTTTTGTAGGCTAATGAGCCTCAAATTTGCATTGACAAAGTCATGATAATATGGCCATTTAAGATACTGTATATTCAATTATATACGTGTTTCTGGGTGAAATAACATACAATATGCGTTTTTTCAATGTATTTGACAGCCAAGAAGAGCAAAAAAAGTCAAAAAGTGACATCTGTTTGAATAGAACTACACACATGAACTACACCTATTTTGACAGCTTACCGGTCTACAAACTAATTATTTAATCCATTTAAAAAAGTACTGGCTGGCAACTTTCAGTTGAAAACCCCAGAGCATAATCTAACATAATTCCTTCAAATGGCTTGTAACCAGCAGGTTCTTACCATCCTGCAAGTCCTCAGCTCAAGCAGACACACTGATTTGTAGTCCAAAGGAGATTTTTCTAACTTTCAACAATGTGTCTTAGTTCTTGAGCATTAAATATTTTAATAAAAGGCATTGGGTATACTAAATCAATACACAATTACGAATATAAGTTTATAACTCTAATGACCTTGTTTTCTGGAATTTTACGTAATCTTGAAGTCTAGTCATGTGATTTTGGGCGCATTCCTCTGCCAAGGTGTTGCCAGATCTTACAAAGCCTGGCTAGGTATTTTATGTATCAGCTTACCACGTCATATGTTATAGCAATCTGGTGCCCGATGGCACAGTCTATGGCATGGCATGCAACCATTGGTTGATGAACATCTGAGCAGGGGAACACGACCTATGGGACATGATACGGAAGTAATCAATGCGTCACTTTCATAGGGTGTTGTATGTAGTTATCAAAGAACTTGAATTATATATATTTTTTTACATTCAATTCATGGAGAATAATATTGTTACAATGAGATGAGCACTGCATATCTCACAAAGGATCTACCCACTAAAGGCAATCAATCAACAAATCAACATACTCTGTGTTTGTACACAGGCTCTCGCTAAAGTTTGGAGATGTGGAGGATCTCAGGGGACTTGTTATCAGGCTGCAGATGTCCAACATTTTCTACGAGTCAGCAGGGCAGAACTGGTTCACCTTAGACAGCGTCCACATCCACTACAATTGGACCCATGAAGCTACGTTCAACGCCAGTGAGGTGTACGCCCCCGCCACCTCCTCCTACCACTGCCAGCATGTCAGCAGTCAGCACAAATATGACACCCTTCTGGTGCCCAGCTCACACACCGACACCTCAGCTAACTGGCACATCACGTTTACTGACTTCCAGGTATGGGGCATGGGCCGTTTCTATTGACTGATTGATGGATTTATTTAGCTATCTAATTGTTTTACTTCAGCTTGCAATATTCCCTCTTTCCTCTCCTCTCCGCAGATCCAGGCGTTCAACGTCATGTCTGATAAGTTTGCGTCTGCCAGTGACTGTGCCAACTTCCTGACCCCAGCCATCCTGATGGGCCTGGTGACCTCTCTGATCCTGCTGTTGGTCCTGGCCTATGCTCTGCACATGGTGGTCCACCTAAAACACATTGACCGCTACGAGGAACAGAAAGCTATGGTGTACTTCCCACGCAGGCTGAGCAAAGCTCTAGAATGCAGAGCCTCACAGCAGTGTGAGTTACCTGACAAGAACTGCCTGTGAGAGATGGAGGAAGAAAGAGTGAGAAGATGAAGAGGGGGATGCTGCCAAATGCAAGAGTGGGAAGATGAAGAGGGGGGATGCTGCCAAATGCAAGAGTGAGAAGATGAAGAGGGGGGGTGCTGCCAAATGCAAGAGTGAGAAGATGAAGAGGGGGGATGCTGCCAAATGCAAGAGTGAGAAGATGAAGAGGGGGGATGCTGCCAAATGCAAGAGTGAGAAAGTATCACCCACACAGTTTTCCACGCTTCCAAATGTTTGTATACTAGTGACAACTATTTTGACCTGTTGGCTTTTGTAATTTCTCCATATGTAAGATCAACACATTTGACATGTTCTTACTTCTAAGCTATCACATTTTTTTGGAGCATTAAAACAGTTTTTTACCATACTTAATTTTTTTTATTGACCTGAACACGTAAAGATTATTGGATGTTAAACCCTCTTGATGGTGGGGTTAGAGGTCAGGAAGAGACCAGGGGCCCAGGATGGTCACAGTGTCCCCAGGCTTTCACTTGAGCACCTGAATCAACAGTTAACGACTGCAGCTAACCCTGCCATTGTCCAAGCCTGCTAAGCGGCCTTCACTATTTGGCATAACTAGACTTTGGTGTGTTGAGTCCCCACTCTCCATCGCTAGCCTTGACACATTGCCAAATTCACTAGCTCATCTTCAATACCAGCACGAGGAATCTTTTTAAGTTGAATTAGATGGTTTAGCACATTATTTCTAAAGTGGTGTGAGTGAGGATCCACTGGTAGATCACTGACAAATCTTCCCGGGTTAAGATAGTGCTTGAGCTGGAAACTTGTTTGGAATATCTGGAGGGTATCTCATGAATTCTAAAGGGCTTTGGTGGGTCATGGAACAAAACCATTTGGGAACCACTGGTCTGGCACCTGGCAGAGGTGAACTGAATTGGTCACTGTGGACCACTGAACCTCTGGGGCGTAGACTTTGGGGACTTACTGTGAAACGGCCTTGAACGGACCAGCAGCCAGTTAGCCTTGAAGGCACTAATGGCTAACTTTCAACACTAAAGACAAAACACTGCACAAGACTGCCCTTCTGAAGTGAAGCTAAAAGATTTGCCATTACACATGGTGAAGGACAGACTGTGATAATGTGAAGATGAGAAGTACAGTTACAATGTAAAAAAAACAAACAAAAAAACACTCATGTACAGATGTATCTCTCAGCTGTCTTTTTTTACAGTTTAATCAATAAATCCTATTATGTACAGGAAGGCTATTCTACTCCTCATAATCACAAAGATATACAGTTCTGGTCTGTATATGATCGTAACTGTTTACTATTTTCAGGTAGAGCACACTTGCTTAGACGGAACCCAAACCGGCTGCGCTCGTGTGTCATCGTGCATAAATGTATTTTGTCCCCCCACACCAAACGCGATCACGACACGCAGGTTAAAATATCAAAACAAACTCTGAACCAATTACATTAATTTGGAGACAGGTCGAAAAGCATTAAACATGTATGGCAATTTAGCTAGTTAGCTTGCACTTGCTAGCTAATTTGCCCTATTTAGATAGCTTGCTGTTGCTAGCTAATTTGTCCTGGGATATAAACATTGAGTTGTTATTTTACCTGAAATGCACAAGGTCCTCTACTCCGACAAATTAATCCACACATAAAACGGTCAACCGAATCGTTTCTAGTCATCTCTCCTCCTTCCAGGCTTTTTCATTGTTGAACTTATATAGTGAAAGCAACTAAACTATCAATGTATTACCACGACAACCGGCAACAAAATTAGTCTTTCAATCACCAACGTGGGTATAACCAATGAGGAGATGGCACGTGGGTACCTACTTCTATAAACCAATGAGGAGATGGGAGAGGCAGGACTTTCAGCGCGATCTGCGTCAGAAATAGGAAGGACTTCTATTTTAGTCCTTGGCGTCGCAGACGCTCGTTGGCGCGTGCGAGCAGTGTGGGTGCAATGATTGACTAACATGGATTTCTACATTTATTTTACAACGCTCCCGCACAAGACATGTCCGGTCTGGTCAGCATGTTAGGTACCAGTTAAACATTGCGCTATGAGGATGAATTAAAGTGTCAATACATATGAGTTATTTTTCTACAGTATTACCATATTACACTGTCTTTCTTATATTTGTCTTGAACTGGGCCCGTCATGACGCTCTAGAAATACAGTCCAGTTTAAAGGTAAACTCAGCAATACAACATAATCATCTATAGCAGGGCAGCTTCCTGCTTCACAGACAACAATGTAAGCCTACAAGAAAGTGTGTGCCCTCAGGATTGGAGGGAAGCAAAATTAATTATGCTTCCCAAGATCAGCAAAGCACCCTTTACTGGATCAAACAATTGACCAATCAGCCTGTTACCAACCCTTAGTAAACTTTTGGAAAAAAATTGTGTTTGACCAGACACAATGCTAGTTCACAGTAACAAATTAATTGACAGATTTTTGGCACACTTATAGGAAAGGGCATTCAACGTGTGAGGCTCTTACACAAATGACTGATGATTGGATGAGAGAAATGTAAAATAAAAAATATTGTGGCAATTTTTTTGTTAGACTTCAGGCCAGATTTTGACATTATCAAAATCTGCTGCTGGAAAAATGTATGTGTTATGGCTTTACATTCACTGCTATATTGTAGATCAAGAGTTGCCTGTCTAACAGAACACAGAGGGTGTTCTTTAATGGAAGCCTCTCTAATATAATCTAGGTAGAGTCAGGCATTCCCCAGGGCAGCTGTCTACGCTCTTTACTTTTTTCAATCTTAACTAATGACCTCCCTCTGGCTCTGAGTAAAGACTGTTTGTCAATTTATGCTGATGACTCAACACTATACACGTCAGCTACCACAACAAGTGAAATCACTGCAACATTTAACAAAGAGCTGCAGTCCGATTCAGAATCGGTGGCAAGAAATAAGTTAGTCCTAAATATTTCAAAAATGAATCATTCACTAAACCTCAACTAATTCTTGTAATGAATAATGTGGAAATTGAGCAAGTTGAGGAGACTAATCTGCTTGGAGTAACCCTGGACTGTACTGTCATGGTCAAAACACATTGACACAATAGTAGCTAAGATGGGGAGAGGTCTGTCCATAATAAAGTGTTACTCTGCCATCAACAAAACAGGCCCTAGTTTTGTCGCATCTGGATTGTGATCTGGTGCCACAAAGAGGGACTTAGGAAAATTACAATTGGCCCAGAACAGGGCACGGCTGGCCCATGAATGTACACAGAGAGCTAATATAAATAATAGGAATGTCAATCTCTTCTGGCTCAAAGTAGAGATTTACTTCATCACTACTTGTATTTGTGAGAGGTTGAATGGGGACACCCATGCATACCCCACAAGACATGCCACCGGAGGGCTCTTCGTAGTCCCCAAGTCCGGAACAGGCTACGGGAGGCACACAGTACTACATAGAGCCATGACTACATAGATTTCTATTCCACATCAAGTAACTCATGCAAGCAGATCAATTACACCTTATGGAACAATGGGGACTGTGAAGAGACACACACACATGGACACAGACACAGGCATACACACACTTGATAACATACAGTACATTCTGAAAATGTTGAGCCTCATTCAATTTTCCACAATTTGTTATGTTACAGCCTTATTATATTTAATGTTTTTCCCCCTCATCAATCTACACACAATACCCCATAAAGAAAATGAAATATCACATCTACATAAGTATTCAGACCTTAACTCTGTACTTTGTTGAAACACCTTTGGCAGCAATTACAGCCTCAAGTCTTTTTGGGTATGATGCTAAGAGCTTGGCAAACCTGTATCTGGAAAGTTTCTCACATTCTTCTCTGCAGATCCTCTCAAGCTATGTCAGGTTGGATGGGGAGCGACGCTGCACAGCTATGTTCAGATCTCTCCAGAGATGTTTGATTGGGTTCAAATCCAGGCTCTGGCTGGGCCACACAACGACATTCAGAGACTTGTCCCGAAGCCAATCCTGCGTTGCCTTGGCTGTGTGCTTAGGGTCATTGTCCTGTTGGAAGGTGAACCTTCACCCCAGTCCTGGGAGTGAAGGTTCGCTCTGGAGCCGTGTTTTATCAAGGACCTCTCTGTACTTGTCTCCGTTCATCTTTCTCTCGATCCTGACTAGTCTCCCAGTCCCACATCCACACAGCATGATGCTGCCACCATCATGCTTCACCGTAGGGATGGTGCCAGGTTTCCTCCAGACATGACGCTTGGCCAAAGACCAAAGACCAAAGAATCTTGTTTCTCATTGTCTGAGAGTCCTTTAGGTGCCGTTTGGCACCTCAACTTATCTTTACACCCAATAGTTCCTCTTAACCATCTTGGTGGAAGCGGTCACTGGCAGCTGGCGGACCAAGCATAGTATGGGCTTGATTACTTGGGCTGCAACAACAGGAACAACACAAGACCCTACTCCAAATCCCTGGGCTGGTTGTGCCCGGAACCCTGGTGCTCCTACCCGGAATCCTGGTGTTCCTGCCGAGCAAGAGGAGTGCCCCTCCCCCTCGGTCTCCGCACAGCTGGAAGGTGCCAGATCGACCTTATTACAATATACCCTAACCTGGCAAGGTGCCTGGGTGTTGGGCGCCAGGGGGCCCAGACACAGTCTGCCCCGGCTTTACTCCGATACTCGGGCATAACCACTACACAACGGAGACAACGGCGGCAGCAGTGGACAGGTGTTGAACAACGGGTACTACAACAACAGACAATGGAAGGAACCACCATCTCCACACAGCAGTCACAGGAACTGCGACAATGGGCGGGTGTTGAACAACGGGTACGACAACAACAGACAATGGAAGGAACCACCATCTCCACACAGCAGTCACAGGAACTGCGACAACGGGCGGGTGTTGAACAACGGGTACTACAACAACAGACAATGGAAGGAACCACCATCTCCACACAGCAGTCACAGGAACTGCGACAACGGGCGGGTGTTGAACAACGGGTACGACAACAACAGACAATGGAAGGAACCACCATCTCCACACAGCAGTCACAGGTACTGCGACAATGGGCGGGTGTTGAACAACGGGTACGACAACAACAACGGCGGGACACACAGTCGGACAACTGACGGGGGAACCAACCACGATACAATAGCTGTCCAACACAACATAAGGTGCAACACACAACAACGAGTGGTTTGAGGATAACAACCAAGGGAGAGAGGTGAGATGGAGGGAGCTGGGTGCCTGAGATGGAGCCGGCACTCATCATTGTCATACTAGTAAAGATGTCACATGACACCTGAACTGTGCGACACGGAGGAGAGGAGGCAACTCCTACGCCAACAAGGGAGCCGAAGTTAACACAGAGGTTCTTATGCTCAATGGGTTTGCAGGTTGGGCGCCACAGCATCGTACCACATACCATCAGGACAACGTGGACAAGGCCATCAGGACACTGTGCAATAACCAGGAAAAATACAGTGGGGCAAAAAAGTATTTAGTCAGCCACCAATTTAGTATTTAGTCAGCCACCAAGTTCTCCCACTTAAGAAGATGAGAGAGGCCTGTAATTTTCATCATAGGTACACTTCAACTATGACAGACAAAATTTGAAAAAAAATCCAGAAAATCACATTGTAGGATTTTTTATGAATTTATTTGCAAATTATGGTGGAAAATATGTATTTGGTCAATAACAAAAGTTTATCTCAATACTTTGTTATATACCCTTTGTTGGCAATGAAAGAGGTCAAATGTTTTCTGTAAGTCTGGTATTTTGGCCCATTCCTCCATTCAGATCTCCTCTAGAGCAGTGATGTTTTGGAGCTGTTGCTGGGCAACACGGACTTTCAACTCCCTCCAAAGATTTTCTATGGGGTTGAGATCTGGAGACTG
This sequence comes from Oncorhynchus clarkii lewisi, assembly GCF_045791955.1. NCBI lineage: Eukaryota > Metazoa > Chordata > Actinopteri > Salmoniformes > Salmonidae > Oncorhynchus > Oncorhynchus clarkii. The sequence continues at coordinate 38,209,175 of NC_092166.1, forward strand.
GCTAGGCCACTCCAGGACCTTGAAATGCTTCTTACGAAGACACTCCTTCATTGCCCGGGCGGTGTGTTTGGGATCATTGTCATGTTGAAAGACCCAGCCACATTTCATCTTCAATGCTGATGGAAGGAGGTTTTCACTCAAAATCTCACGATACATAGCCCCATTCATTCTTTCCTTTACATGGATCAGTCGTCCTGGTCCCTTTGCAGAAAAACAGCCCCAAAGCATGATGTTTCCACCCCCATGCTTCACAGTAGGTATGGTGTTCTTTGGATGCAACTCAGCATTCTTTGTCCTCCAAACACGACGAGTTGAGTTTTTACCAAAAAGTTATATTTTGGTTTCATCTGACCATATGTCATTCTCCCAATCTTCTTCTGGATCATCCAAATGCTCTCTAGCAAACTTCAGACGGGCCTGTACATGTACTGGCTTAAGCAGGGGGACTCGTCTGGCACTGCAGGATTTGAGTCCCTGGCGGAGTAGTGTGTTACTGATGGTAGGCTTTGTTACTTTGGTCCCAGCTCTCTGCAGGTCATTCACTAGGTCCCCCCTTGTGGTTCTGGGATTTTTGCTCACCGTTCTTGTGATCATTTTGACCCCACGGGGTGAGATCTTGTGTGGAGCCCCATATCGAGGGAGATTATCAGTGGTCTTGTATGTCTTCCATCTCCTAAAAATTGCTCCCACAGTTGATTTCTTCAAACCAAGCTGCTTACCTATTGCAGATTCAGTCTTCCCAGCCTGGTGCAGGTCTACAGGTTTGTTTCTGGTGTCCTTTGACAGCTCTTTGGTCTTGGCCATAGTGGAGTTTGGAGTGTGACTGTTTGAGGTTGTGGACAGGTGTCTTTTATACTGATAACAAGTTCAAACAGGTACCATTAATACAGGTAACGAGTGGAGGACAGAGGAGCCTCTTAAAGAAGAAGTTACAGGTCTGTGAGAGCCAGAAATCTTGCTTGTTTGTAGGTGACCAAATACTTATTTTCCACCATCATTTGCAAATCAATTCATTAAAAATCCTACAATGGGATTTTCTGGATTTTTTCTCTCTCATTTTGTCTGTCATAGTTGAAGTGTACCTATGATGAAAATTACAGGCCTCTCTCATCTTTTTAAGTGGGAGAACTTGCACAATTGGTGGCTGACTAAATACTTTTTTGCCCCACTGTATGAGGATTCACACAGGTAAGTATCATCCTAAATAGGAGGATCCACACAGGTAAGTATCATCCTAAATAGGAGGATCCACACAGGTAAGTGTCATTTCAACACGTGTGGTGCAAAAAGCAGGTGTCGTGCTCACAGTGGCTACTAAGTGGTGAAGACTAGGCACAAAGTGGGAGCAACCGTTCACACCGCTCGCCAAACGGAGGTCAAGGCGCACAACTATAGAGACACCATGAGGCCACAAAACACCTCACAGAGGCTGTGCTTTGAGTTTGATAGAACCCCAGGCAGGGGCACAACTGCCTCCAACACTCCCCGAGTCTGTCGCTACCACACAACGGTAGTCGGATCCAAAAGAACAGAGCAGGAGAACATCACTCCCCAATCGCTACATTAAAGTAAATGGGAAGACGGAGGTCCAAGCACAGCAGCAATCGGCCGAAATAATTAAATGTGCCATTCAAACCCCCGGAGGGACACAACAGCCTCCCACACTCCCTGAACCTGTCGCTAATTCACAACGGAAGTCGGAATGGAGACAAAGCAGCAGGCACCTTTGAAATCAACAGCGTCCCTGTGCCCTCACTTGTTCTCCAGAACCCTGTGTCTCCCTACTATTCAAGACGTCGCCGAGGGATGGCTAGAGAACGGATCTCTCGACAAAACCGGCAACAACGGCTGAGACTTCAAGACTGCCCAGAAAGCACTGCACCCACACACACACTTTTTTTTACCTTTGGACAGTTAAACTCCTGTACCCATTTCTTTCATTTTTTCTCCTCCTTGCCACCTGAGTAAGCTGAGTAGGCAGAAACACGTAGTGGCTGGGACCTTTCTAGACCCGGTGTGTTGCCGTAACAAAGGTGGGTTCCACCCAGCTGTTTTAAAGGTCTCCTTTTGGCTACTTTCTGCCTTTTTTGCTACTTTTCTCTCTCCATAGTTTGTGTTTTACACAGCACTTTGGCTATTGCGACGAGGGACGTGACAGCTTGGACTCAAGGCACTTCAACGAGCTCTATGCCGCTCCCAACTGACCCCACCACCACCACCCCAATGACACCACCGACTCGAACGTTGATCTCCCATCTGAGACGACGCAGCATGGAAACAACGGATGCTTTTCCCATTCTACAACCAGCAACTTCACCATCGAGCTGTCATCTCAGCTGACGCAACGAGGGACCACCAGAAGTTTTCCCAGTACACAAGTCACATTTATATTTTGTTGTTTTTATGTCTGCAGGATTGTTTTGAAAAAAAATCTCATTGTGTAGGCAATCTGATTGATGTACACTCAAAATACTCTTCACAGATAAAAAATAACAAAGTTACACATTTGCCAAGGATTAAAGAATCTTAGCTAGAAAAGAAAGATATGGGATAATAGAAGATCACAACAATCACCTCCCTTATGTAGTGGCAGCACATAAGCTGACTGCCGTACTTTAGGAATATTTACAGATAAGTGTTAAATTAAAGATGTGGGTTATTGAACCAACAATAAGGGATGCTGCACACTTGAGCAGACGTGGCTCCAAATGGTCAGCCCCTGGAGATTTCTTCATGTCCGACAACACACCAAGGACTTCACTGTCTGTGAATTGCCGAAAGAAAAAAACAGGGTCTGACATTTTCAAAATGATTCAGTAAAATTCCTCCATCACCATCCAGTACATTGAGTAGTGAGTAGGTTTTTGAATTATATCAGAGAGAACCTGCAGAAATAAAATGTTGATTAAATTCAATTTTATCAGTAACAGTGCCAGACTCTACATTCATTTGTAAGTGAAGAGTATAAGAAGTACAACCGTTTAATGATTTCACAGTTTTCCAGAATGTATATGGATTTCCAGTACAGTCAGCTAGAGTGTTACCATAATAATCAGACTTCTGCTTTTGGTTTTACACATACATTTCTCAATTTTCTGAAGGATTGCCAGTCCCGGCCGGAGTCGGTACTTCTAGCCTTGGCCCAGGCATCATCTCTATTGCGTCTGAACTCAGATAATTCAGGTGTGAACCAAGGGTTCAATTTATTTTGACGGTTATTTTGATGATCACAATGGTAGAGATCATGTAAAAAAGCTTGTTCGCATTTTTTTTTACATTTCTCCCTGTAATAATGAATGTTTTTGTCCTTAACATCTCTAATACAAACAATTTTTTTTTTTTTTTTTTTACCTTTATTTAACTAGGCAAGTCAGTTAAGAACAAATTCTTATTTTCAATGACGGCCTAGGAACAGTGGGTTAACTGCCTGTTCAGGGGCAGAACGACAGATTTGTACCTTGTCAGCTCAGGGGGTTTGAACTTGCAACCTTCCGGTTACTAGTCCAACTCTCTAACCACTAGGCTACCCTACAAACAATAGGACAGTGATCACTAATATCCAGGGAGAAAACACCACTAGCCTCAGATTTCTCTGGAGTATTTGTAAACATAAGCTCAGTTGTTGATTTAGTAGATTTCCTCAGATTTGGACGTGTGGGTTTAGTAATCAACTGAGTGAGATCTTGGCTATTACAAAAATCCTTTAAACAGTCTGAATCTTAGGTTCTCCAGGACAGGTTAAAATCACCTATGACAAACATCTCAGAAGTAGAAAAGAAAGCATACAACAGCACAGAGAAAGAGTTCCAAGACCCCCATAAGGTGATGGCCTTTGTAAAGGTGAATATTCTACAGAGGTTGGACGAAGCAAATGGCTGAATGTTCACCTATTTGGCGGTTAGGGTAATAGACTAATATGTCTACCACTGCAAACTCGTTCTCTCTTTTGTAGTTTCTGCATAGGGTTGCCAGTGGTATCTGTTGATGTTATTTTTATTAGATTATGTTAGTGCCTTAGTTCTGGTGAATCAATTCTCCTTTTGTTTTAACATTTTATTTTATTACCTTGAAGCTGCTTATTTCTAGTTATCAATGGCACCCGTATCCAGGGTAGATAAAGGATAGTTATTTTATTAGGTTACGTAATTTCTTTAAAGACGTTGCTTATAAAATGTTTTATACTTTCTTTTAAAACAGCCTACTTTTAGGTTGTAAATAAGCATTTATTCATTTATTACGCGCAATTAGTTTTAAATCCTTCACTATTTCAGCAGGGGTTTTTACTCGATAGGTTTAGTGTTCCCCGCTACAAGCACTTTATGTGTGGACATCTTTGCTTTGGAATTAGCGGTTACCTTGTTCTATTAGGTGACCAGAGTGGGTTTCCTTTTTCATACCAGATTATTTGTTTATGTTTTTTATTCTTCTTCAACTTTGCTAGCTGGAATGTGAAATCTTGATATCACCTAGTCAAATGCTTCTTTCTCATATAGATTTCCTGACGGGCCGCCCCCAGGTGGTGACGGTACGCGGCAACACAGGGGTGCGTGCTCAGTCCCCTTCTCTACTCCCTGTTCACCCACGACTGCATGGCCAGGCACGACGCCAACACCATCATTAAGTTTGCAGAAGACACAACAGTGGTAGGCCTGATCACTGACAACGACGAGACAGCCTATAGGGAGGAGGTCAGAGACCTGACCAGGTGGTACCAGAATAACAACCTATCCCTCAACTTAACCAAGACTAAGGAGATGATTGTGGACTACAGGAAAAGGAGGATCGAGCACGCCCCCATTCTCATCAACGGGGCTGTAGTAGAGCAGGTTGAGAGCTTACAGTTCCTTGGTGTCCACATGAACAACAAACTAGAATTGTCCAAACACACCAAGACAGTTGTGAAGAGGGCACGAAAAAGCCTATTCCCCCTCAGGAAACTAAAAAGATTTGGCATGGGTCCTGAGATCCAGGACCTCTACACCAGGCGGTGTTAGAGGAAGGCCCTAAAAATTGTCCAAGACCCCAGCCACCCAGTCATAGACTGTTCTCTCTACTACCGCATGGCAAGCGGTACCGGAGTGCCAAGTCTAGAACAAAAAGGCTTCTCAACAGTTTTTACCCCCAAGCCATAAGACTCCTGAGCAGGTAATCAAATCGCTACCCAGACCATTTGCATTGTGTTCCCCCCCCCCCCCCCCCCAACCCCTCTTTTTACGCTGCTGCTACTCTCTAAACTAGAGGAGCAGCTATTTTATTTAGTAAAAACATACCATTCGCAATGTCAAGTGTAGAGCCAGACTCAGCAGACCATTTCATTGTGGTGGTAGGAAGACTGTTTAACATACCTGTTATCTTGGCTAACATTTATGCTCTAAATAGGGATAAAAACTGTATTTTCTCAATGACCAAATATGGACACACACCACCTAATACTAGGTGTTGATATGAATTGTGTACTGTCCAATCTGGATCATAGCTCTCCTAAGATATCATCTTCATCAAAGACAGTGTACACAATTCAGCTATTTCTTAAGACATAAGACACATCTGATGAGTGCCGTTTCCACAATCTCACAGCTATGGAGTATTCTTTTTCTCACCAGTTCATAAGACCTTCTCACGTATAGACTACTTTTTCCTAGACAGTATATTTCTATCACTTATCACGGAGTGTGATTACCAAACTATATTCATTTCAGATCATTCTCATCTTATCATGAAACTACTCATACCAAATACACAGCCTAATTATCGTCCTCGTGGCTTAAGTCACTACTGCTATCAGAAAAAACCTTGTTGCTTTTATATAATCTCAAATGTAGCTATTTCTCGAGGTTAATCAAACCCCTGGAATGTCTCCTACAATAGTATGGGAATCAATGAAGGCTTATGTAAGGGGAACAATCCAGTGGACGAGTTCGGCAGTGTGTTATAAGCATACTCTGCCCAGATGAGGAACTTGCTTCAGTAGCTGGCCTGAGTGGAGACGAAGCAGCGCAGGAACTTCTTGGGGAGAATATAAAACTTTGGGATCAAATCAATTTCACGGATCAAACTTAGTTTCCTATTGCAGAGACAGAGCCCAATTATGCTTAGGGTTATTCGATCGTCTTTTAGCCTCTATGAGGTATCCAACGTCAGGCCTCCGCCGAATCATCGGGCTCCCACACCTCAGCAGGATCGACAGGCCTTCATACCTCAGCCGGATCGTCGGTCCCTACAGTCTGTAGGTTTTATAACTATGTCTTGATTATGTCTCAGCCTTTTCAACCCTTGTCTGTTTACTAAAAGACAATTCATTATTTTTTTCAACCCGAGACTCAATGGCCTTTGCTCATTTTCTGTGAAGAAATTTTATTTGAGTGCATACTTTTATTTGAGTGCATACTTGTGAGAAGGGTTACGGTAGGGTTAGGGTTAGCACCCAACACTCCTAATTATGTCACACGGCCGACCCACGGTTCTAAGCATAATATCTTGTCAGCACTATATCCACCAATTAAGTAACAATATGGTATGCCAGCTGAGGGAAGAGCCCTTATGAACCTCCATAATGTTTTACTATAAAAGGGTAAAATGTACCACATGCTCCTCGTTAGTAGAGTGGAATGGCTATTCTAGTTGGTCAAAGATTTTTAAATTGTATGAACTTGAAATTGTCTATCCAACTCTCATTCTGTCTTACGGCCATACCAGCCTGAATACACCTGCTCTTGTCTGACCTTGTAAACTAAGCTGGATCGGGCCTGGTTAGTACTTGGTTGGGAGACTGCCTGGGAAAATCAGGTGCTGCAAGCTTTTTGCTCAGTTACTCTTGTAAACACAGTAATGATATAATGGCCATTTTAAAATGGAATGGTATTCTATTTCCTCAAAGTTTTTTGAGTTACATGAACTTGAAATAAACTATCCAACTCTTATTCTTATTCTCTTATTCCAGGTTTTTTAATGTTTTTTTTTTGTTATAGAATCGCTAAGGTTGATCTGATGCCTTCCAGCCAATGCAGAGACCAAGGGGGAGGTGCACTCCACTTGCTGAATGGGGGAGTTGAGGGGACTGGGCACAACCGGCCCAGGTTGCAAACCCTATGGTTTTCCACTTTTGTAGAGTTGGTTATGGGGTGTGATGGTTGAGTTGGTGTATTTGTGGGTAAGTCCGTCCGTAGGTGTCCATAGAGTCAACGAGGTGATGAGGGTTAAGGTTAGTCAAGATAGGGGTTCAGGGAGGGTTAAGGTTAGGGATCGGGTTAGGGCTGGGTTATGGTGATGGTTAATGTTAATGTTAGGATTAGGGTTAGGGTTATGTTAGGGTGAGGAACAGGTAAGGGTGAGGGAAGTCGTCCTACTGTCCGTGTGTCGACAGTGGTGGAGCAGACAGGATCATCAGAGAATCACTCTCCACCAGGACCATCCCCACTTGCTGGTTGCCATGCGTCCATCCTGTTTTCGTCTGTCGTTAGGTCCTAGGTGTTTCAACCGGCAAAACGACTGAGAGTTACTCCTTCCAGGATTCTTGTTCTAAATCAATTAACGTGTATCGGCGCCTAGCTGGTCTGTCATAGCGTTCTTGGTGTAGGGTCAGGCAAAAAAACCATTGAGGGCCATTCCCTTCCAGGATCCTAGCTTCTCAGTTGGTTGCCATGTATCTATGTCAAGTTGGTCCATTATTGAGTCCTGAGTGTTTGAACATACAAAAACACAGAAAGTGAGGTTGTCATTCATCCGCAATGAGTACTCCGTCCTTCGTCCTAGTAGGTACATACTTGGTTTAGGATTAGGCAAAAACTCTTGAGGGCCGGACATTGGATCGTCGCCGGAAGCTCTGGACCGTGGATCGTCGCCGGAGGAACCAGACCGTGGATCGTCGCCGGTGACTCCGGAAGGTAGATCGTCACCAGAAGCGCCGGACCATGGGTCGTCGCCGGATGCTCCTGAATGTGGATCATCGCCGGAGGAACCGGACCGTGGATCGTCGCCAGGGACTCCGGACCGTAGATCGTCGCCGGAAGCTCCGGACCAAGGATCGTTGCCAGAGGAACCGGACCGTGGGTTGTCACCGGAGGCTCCGGACCGTGGATCAGCACCGGAAGCTCCGGGCCATGGATCACCACTGGAGGCTCCGGGCCATTGATCATCACTGGAGGTATGGAGGTCTGGAACGCAGATCCAACACAACATGTCCTGGACAGATAACCACCTTCTCACGGCAAGTGCGGGGGGCTGGCACAGGACGCACTGGGCTGTGGAGGCGCACTGGAGACACAGTGCGTAGAACCGGCACAGGACGTACCGGGCCGTGGAGGCGTACTGGAGACCAGGAGCGCAGAGCAGGCACAACATGTCCTGGACAGATGCCCACTTTCGCACGGCAAGTGCGGGGAGCCGACACAACGCGAGCTGGGCTGTGGAGGCGCCCTGGAGACCCAGTGCGTAGAGTCGGAAAACATGGTACCTGAACGGTGACCCACTCCACACAGTGAGTGGTCCTCCAACCACCCCGTTTCACCCCCCCCCCCCCCCAATTTTATTTGAGGCTGCCTTACGGGCTTCCGTCGGTGAACCCCGGTGTCGTTGTTGTTAATCCTTCGCTGCCTCCGCCTGCTTCCATGGCAGGCTCCTGTCTCCTGCCATGATTTTGTCCCACGTCCAGGATGTCCTCAACTCCTGGCTTTCCTCCCAGGCCCAGGATCCCTGCTCCTCCTGGGCACGCTGCTTGGTCCTGGGATCTTCTGAAACGATCGTTGTTGGAAGGATTGGACCAAGGTGCAGCATGGAAGGCGTTCGTCATGTTTATTAATGTGAACCAGCAACAAAACAATAAAGAATAACAAAACGAACGTGCAGCTTTGCAGTGCAAAAAGGCCACAATACAAAAACAAGATCCCACACACAACAGGTGGAAAAGACTGCCTAAATATGATCCCCAATCAGAGACAACGATAGACAGCTGCCTCTGATTGGGAACCATAATAGGCCAACCTAGAAACGAAAAACTAGAATGCTCACCCTAGTCACACCCTGACCTAACCAACTAGAGAAATAAAAGGATCTCTAAGGTCAGGGCGTGACATGATGTTTGATAAACCAGGAGCAGTTCTACCCTCTGAGGGATCCGAGGTAGTGGCGGTGGCAGCAACAGTGAAGGAAGAGGGAGAGAGTTGTGAAAAGAGTATGTTGGTGTGGCTATGATTGTCCAAGCTGTGGATGGAAGTCAATGTACATTTAATTGCTGGCACCAGTCATTGAATATCAATCTTGCTGTGGTTGTTGTCCAGTGTGTCAGATCTGCAGATGTGTGGAATGAATCCTGGAGTATTTCTAGGAGAGTTGGGAATTGTGTGGTGATGTATCCATTCTTGATTTTCAGGTTGCGTTTCTGCACTTGGGTGAGGAACTGTGAGTGGTTAAGGATGATAGAAATATTTGCATATGGAAGACCGGGGCTGGGGCTGGGGTAGAGACTGTGGTTGGGGCTGGTATGGCTGGAACTGTGTCTGGGGTGGATGTGCTGAGGCACCAGTTGTTTTGGGGTGACAGACCGGCAGTGGCATGGTGTTTTCAGGGACAGGCTCAGATTGTGTTTTTGACTGGGTTTTCCCTGAACTGGTGCCTCCTGTTGGTGAGCGAGAGAAGAGGGGTGATATTTTTCCATGTGTTTGCTAGTAGGGGAGAATAGGGGGATGTTGTTGCTGTTGGTTGGCTGCAGTATCTGATGTACCATGACGGGAAGGTTAACATGGTTCGAGGACTTGGGAGGTATGGGTTCCATGTTGCTGACATCCATCTGTAATTGCAGAGAAGTTGTGAGATTGTGCAGGGTTCTGGGTAAGGTAAGGTTCTCTTTTGTTTTTGTATGAGAACCCGGTTGTGCCTGGCGAGGCGTGTGAGAGGGGGGATTTCTTTCTATACATGTCAAACAAGTTAATGTAAAATAATGAATTATGTTGGCTTACACTTATGGCACTTCCAAGGCCTTTCCATAATGATTAGTACTGTCATATCAATCATGTTATATACTTAAGTTACAGTCAAGAGTATAGCCTCGAGATGCCTATATTTGAAGTTTATAAAGCCGACAGGTACTCTCGGTGGCGTCCCAAAATTGAACCCCCCCTTTCCGATAAGCGCTTTGCTTCTTTTATTAGTACCGTGCGTAATAGTACACTAAGCGTGCAATAGTACACTGGAGGGTGTCTTAAGTGATCACCGGTCTGAGCAGTGTCGCAAAGGCTTGTGTCGTTCTTCTTGGCATGGCAAACGCTCTAAATCTCAGTTACTCCAAAAAGCCTAAGTACAAGTTACTGACTGCTCAAAGCTCACAATCAAGAGTCCAGCCCTCAAGAACAAATTACAGTCTTAAGCAGAATAACAGCCCAGAGGAAATTGTTGTAGACTGACTGTCAGGGTTACTTTGTAACACAGGCCTTGGAAAAGGTCGGCCCGGGGGCCGTATGCGGCCCGCAACCTGATTCAATACGGCCCGCGGAATCATGCTCAGATCACATGAAGAATTTGCATTAGTAAAGTTTTGAAACACGTATTTGTTATTCAAATTAAAAGCCAATGAATTCTCGCCTTTGTGTAATGATTTAACACCCACCGCCTGTGGGACATTTATTTTGAAGGCACGTATAAATAACAACTGTACGAGGACAGACAGTGACTGACAGGCTAACACACACATCACAGTTACAAATAGTAGCTGGCTAGAAATTTAAATTGAATAGATATTGCACAAAAATTTGTTTTTAAAATATTTAAAAGGGAAGTAGACAATGAATGTAGATTGTTCCAGCAAAACATAGAAATATTTCTTTATTGAGGTATCAGGGTGTGTGCTTAGTGTGCAAAGAGAGCATCACTGTCTTGAAAGACTACAACTTGTCCTGACACTTCCAGACAAAGCATGCAGAGAAATACAGGAATATGTCTTCTGAGCAGAGGGCAAGTGCATCGAAAGAGTTGCTTTCACAGTTGCAAAAGCAGCAAGGACAAAACTGCATTCAACAAACACAATTGCGAGGGCTAGCTACAGTTGAATTCTGAAGTTTACATACACCTTAGCCAACTACATTTAAACTCAGTTTTTCACAAATCCGGACATTTATTCCAAGTAAAAATTCCCTGTCTTAGGTCAGCTAGGTTCACCACTTTATTTTAAGAATGTGAAATGTCATAGTAATAGTAGAGAGGATGATTTATTTCAGCTTTTATTTCTTTCATCACATTCCCAGTGGGTCAGAAGTTTACATACACTCAATTAGTATTTGGTTGCATTGCCTTTAAATTGTTTAACTTGGGTCAAACGTTTCAGGTAGCCTTCCACAAGCTTCCCACAATAAGTTGGGTGAATTTTGGCCCATTCCTCCTGACAGAGCTGGAGTGACTGAGTCATGTTTGTAGGCCTCCTTGCTCGCACACATTTTTTAAGTTCTGCCTGCACATTTTCTATAGGATTGAGGTCAGGGCTTTGTGATGACCACTCCAGTACCTTAACTTGTTGCCCTTAAGCCAATTTGCCACAACTTTGGAAGTATGCTTGGGGTCATTGTCCATTTGGAAGACCCATTTGTGACCAACCTTTAACTTCCTGACTGATGTCTTGAGATGTTGCTTCAATATATCCACCTAATTTTCCTGCCTCATGATGCCATCTATTTTGTGAAGTACACAAGTCCCTCCTGCAGCAAATCGCCCCCACAACATGATGCTGCCACCGCCGTGCTTCACGGTTGGGATGGTGTTCTTCGGCTTGCAAGCATCCCCCTTTTTACTCCAAACATAACGATGGTCATTATGGCCAAACAGTTCCATTTTTGTTTCATCAGACCAGAGGACATTTCTCCAAAAAGTACGATCTTTGTCCCCATGTGCAGTTGCAAACCATAGTCTGGCTTTTTTATGGCGGTTTTGGAGCAGTGGCTTCTTCCTTGCTGAGCGGCATTTCAGGTTAAGTCGATATAGGACTCATTTTACTGTGGATAAAGATACTTTTGTACCTGTTTCTTCCAGCATCTTCACAAGGTCCTTTGCTGTTGTTCAGGGATTGATTTGTACTTTTCGCATCAAAGTACGTTCATCTCTAGGAGACAGAACGCGTCTTCTTCCTGAGCGGTATGATGGCTGCGTGGTCCCATGGTGTTTATACTTGTGTACTATTATTTTTACATATGAAAGTGGTACCTTCAGGCATTTGGAAATTGCTCCCAAGTATGAACCAGACTTATGGTCTAAAAACAAATTCTGAGGTCTTGGCTGATTTCTTTTAATTTTCCCATGATGTCAAGCAAAGAGGCACTGAGTTTGAAGGTCAGCCTTGAAATACATCCACAGGTACACCTCCAATTGACTCAAATGATGTCAATTAGCCTATCAGAAGCTTCTAAAGCCATGACATAATTTTTCTGGAATTTTCCAAAGGCACAGTCAACTTAGTGTAGGTAAACTTCTGACCCACTGGAATTGTGATACATTCAATTATAAGTGAAATAATCTGTCTGTAAACAATTGTTGAAAAATTGCTTGTGTTTTGCACGAAGTAGATGTCCTAACCAACTTGCCAAAACAATAGTTTGTTAACAAGAAATTTGTGGAGTGGTTGAAAAATTAGTTTTATGACTCCAACCTAACGGTATGTAAACTTCCGAATTCAACTGTATATACATGTATATAAATATATATAAACGGAATTTCTGTGTATATACAGTGAGGGAAAAAAGTATTTGATCCCCTGCTGATTTTGTACGTTTGCCCACTGACAAAGAAATGATCAGTCTATAATTTTAATTGTAGGTTTATTTGAACAGTGAGAGACAGAATAACAACAAAAATATCCAGAAAAACGCATGTCAAAAATGTTATAAATTGATTTGCATTTTAATGAGGGAAATAAGTATTTTGACCCTTCTGCAAAACATGACTTAGTACTTTGTGGCAAAACCCTTGTTGGCAATCACAGAGGTCAGACGTTTCTTGTAGTTGGCCACCAGGTTTGCACACATCTCAGGAGGGATTTTGTCCCACTCCTCTTTGCAGATCTTCTCCAAGTCATTAAGGTTTCGAGGCTGACGTTTGGCAACTCGAACATTCAGCTCCCTCCACAGATTTTCTATGGAATTAAGATTTGGAGACTGGCTAGGCCACTCCAGGACCTTAATGTGCTTCTTCTTGTTTTGGGTCATTGTCATGCTGAAATACCCATCCACGACCCATTTTCAATGCCCTGGCTGAGGGACGGAGGTTCTCACCCAAGATTTGACGGTGCATGGCCCTGTCCATCGTCCCTTTGATGCGGTGAAGTTGTCCTGTCCCATTAGCAGAAAAACACCCCCAAATGATAATGTTTCCACCTCCATGTTTTCCAGTGGGGATGGAGTTCTTGCGGTCATAGGCAGCATTCCTCCTCCTCCAAACACGGCAAATAATTATCAAATAATTTCATACAGTGTTACATTTCCAATTCTTAGGCGGACAGGAAAATGGTCCAATTCATACACTTATCAAGAGAACGTCCTTGGTCATCTCTACTGCCTCTGTTCTGGCAGACTCAGTAAACACAGGCTTCGTTTGTAAATTATGTATTGAGTGTTGGAGTGTTCCTATGGCTATTTCTTAAATTAAAAACAAGAAAATCATGCTGTCTGGTTTGCTTAATATAAGGGTTGTCAAATAATGTATACTACCACTGATACTTAGCTATATTTTAGCAATGGCGTTTACTTTTGATACTTAAGTATATTTAAAACCAAAAACATTTAGACTTTTACTCAAGTAGTATTTTACTGGGTGACTTTCACTTTTACTTGAGTCCTTTTCTATTAAGGTATCTTTACTTTTAGTCAAGTATGACAATTGGGTACCTTTTGAACCACTGTTCAAGACATTTAGCAACCCAGACCCAACATTCTCTTGGTGGCTTGAAGTAGGAGTGCTGAACTAGGATCTGTTTAGCATTTCTGAGTAGAATGAATAACATTACATAAACAGGGGTAACTGATTCCAGTTCAGCATTCTTAGCCTGAGACATTTAATAAATGCGTACAGAGGAGTACTGTTCTAGGATCCGCTTTGCCTAGATCATTCTGAATCAGTTGTCTCTGGAATAAAGTTATATGGACAGGGATGGATTTGATCATAGATCAGTACTCATACTCAACACCCGTTGCTATTACCTAACATTTTATAATCCAATTTCCCTTGCTGTCTAATGTCCTTCCAGAACCCACCTCAACATTGTTCTGTCAAGGCCACAAAAGCAAATTGGCATGCTCTTGCAAGGACTTTAACTCAAAACCTCTCCTTTGGGAATTCCCCACCATAACTACTACTATTTCTAAACAATCATAACATGTGGGTTTATTCACAGGGACCAGGATTAGGAACACCTGTGAATGGTCTACAAAGCATGACCCCAGGAAAGAGTTGCCTTTTGCAGACAAGCTTTGTGTTGTTACTCCACAATATAATCTGTTATCACAACTCTATTAAAAGGACATTCTTTACAAGGTGTCACTTCATTAGCGATAGTTGATGGAAACTAGCCCCTTTTCCCCTAAACACCTCAGTGATTGGGCTCCTCCCTATGGGACTCCAAATTGGCCCAGCGCAGTCCGGCTTTGGCAAGGGTAGGCCGTCACTCTAAATAAGAATTTGTTCTTAACTTATTTTTTATTTCACCTTTATTTAACCCAGGTAGGCCAGTTGAGAACAAGTTCTCATTTACAACTGTTACTTGGACAGGATGAAGCAAAGCAGTGCGACACAAACCACAACACAGAGTTGCACATGGAATAAACAAACATACAGTCAATAACACAATAGAAAAAAGTCTATATACAGTGTGTGCAAATGAGGTAAGATAAGGGAGGTAAGGCAATAAATAGGCCATAGTGGCGAAACAATTACAATTTAGCAATTAAACACTGGAGTGATAGATGTGCAGAATATGAATGTGCTAGTAGAGATACTGGGGTGCAAAAAAAAAGGAAATGACAGCATGGGGATTTTGGATGGGCTGCTTAGAGATTGGCTATATACAAGTGCAGTGATCTATGAGCTGCTCTGACAGCTGGTGCTTAAAGTTAGAGAGGGATATGTGAGTCTCCAGTTTCAGTGATTTTTGCAGTTCGTTCAAGTCATTGGCAGCAGAGAACTGGAAGGAAAGGTGGCCAAAGAAGGAATTGGCTTTGGGGGTGACCAGTGAAATATACCTGCTGGAGCGTGTGCTACAGGTGAGTGCTGCTATGGTGACCAGTGAGCTGAGATAAGGCGGGGCTTTACCTTAAATGACTTGCCTAGTTAAATAAAGGTTAAATAAAAACAAAGTTACAATGCTTTTCTCTTCTGGGATTTGAACTCCATTTCTTCAGGGACCGACCACCATAACCACTACTCTACCAGGCACACTTCCCATCCGAGTCACACTGGGGAGTCAAGCAGGTGAAGAATATATTAGTAGAGACAGCCTACCTACCAGAAAAAATACAACACAAACACAAGTACTCTCACTGTGTAGAAATAGTGGGATACAAATACAACAACACACACACTGTAATTGCACAAAAAGTACTAATACTTTTTTTTGGGGGGGGGGTTCACACGGCTTTACTGAAATTGCATTGGCCAATGTTCATATCCTTTACCTTTGAAATAACAGGCACTTTAATCCCACGTGATAACAGTGAGTCTATACATTTTTGCTTGTGACCCCAGCGGGACTCGAGCCCACAACTATGCCGTTGTTAGTGCCATGCTCTTTCTAATCTGAGCCATCATTCGTTGGTTTTTAGGCACTAGTCTGATTTCCACATCGAGAATGCTCCACTCCCCACGCGAAGGGCCAGGGTTCGATTCCTGGCCAATGCAATAGCTTTCAAAAATACATTTTTGACATGTATGCAAACAAAAACAAGTTAGTTGCCCTGAGAGAGAGAGACAGCTTAATGTGAGCTCTCAAAATGTTCAACATATTTTTTACAAAAGGATAGATTTGGAGTTAGATAAACTTGATATTTTTCAGCAGGTACATTTGCAGAATGCTACACTCCACAGCATGGCCTTCGCTCTAGATCAAAACTCCAAACCTACAACCTAATTTTGACCAGAATTAACCGGAGAGATTACTGCTTCCACGGTTTTATTTTTCCAAACTATACAGAGGGTGCTCTAGCAAGCAAACAGCAGAGACCTGAGGACACCATTCCAACCTGGAACTGAGTCAGATACAAATTCAATTAACACTAAGGTGTGAAGTAAAAGGCCTTTGGGCCCAACAAGTGTCAGGAGTCTTTGAAACATCCCATGAAGCCCTCTCTTGCTGTTCAAAGACCATTCACTACAAGAAATCTACCTCCAGAAATAAGAGCTTATACCAAGTGGGTGTGACACTTCCTCCCATTGCCTGCTGCACTGCTGCTTGGATTCCACCTGGTGATCTGTTCACCGTCTGCCCTGGCCTGTCTACCCCTGTCTGGTACAGGTACCTCCACCACACACACCCCTCTCTCCCGAGCTTCGCCAGTTCACCACCGACAACACGGGTACCAGAATCCATTGTGACATCTGCCATTGTGCCACCTGCATTGTTGCCGCCGTCACCTAGGAGATCGAGTCCCGTATCCGCCGGGCTCAGCAGAACCAGCCTGACCCGGGTAACAGTTCAGGTAATACTTTGTTTGTTCCAGATTCTGTTCGCTCTGATGTTCTTCAGTGGGGCCATTCTACCCACCTCACCTGTCACCCTGGTATGAACCAGACCCTTACCTTTCTGCGTCAGAGCTCTCCACCATAGATAGAGATGTCAAGGATTTTGTCTCAGCCTGCTCGGTCTGTGCCTGGAACAAGACCTCCACTAAACCCAAGTCCTGCCTGCTTCGCCCTCTTCCCATACCCAATTGCCCCTGGTTACACATAGCTCTGGACTTTGTCACTGGTCTTCCCCCATCTAACGGTAACTCCGTCATCCTCACCATTATTGACAGGTTTTCCAAAATGTCTCACTTCATTTTCCTCTCCAAGCTCCTGTCCTCCAAGCTCCAAGACTGTGGACCTGTTAGTATTCCATGTGTTTTGTCTGCATGGCATCCCCTCTGACATTGTTTCCGACAGAGGACCCCAGTTTACCTCCCAGGTATGGAGAGCCTTCTGTTCAGCTCTTGGTATTAATGTCAGTCTTCCTTCTGGATATCACCCCCAGACCAACGGCCAGACCGAACAACCCAACCAAGAGATGAAGGACAGGACCTGCAATTGAAGGTGGCATTGAATAAACTTTCCCCCCGATTCATTGGTTTGTCTCTGTGAATTTTTTGTCCTCTGCGAAATCAACTGTAATTTTGGTGTTTCTCAAGGTTCCGTTTTAGGACCACTATTGTTTTCACTATATATTTTACCTCTTGGGGATGTCATTCAAAAACATAATGTTAACTTTCACTGCTATGCGGATGACACACAGCTGTAACATGAAACATGGTGAAGCCCCAAAATTTCCCTCGCTAGAAGCCTGTGTTTCAGACATAAGGAAGTGGATGGCTGCAAACTTTCTACTTTTAAACTCGGACAAAACAGAGAAGCGTGTTCTAGGTCCCAAGAAACAAAGAGATCTTCTGTTGAATCTGACAATTAATCTTAATGGTTGTACAGTCATCTCAGATAAAACTGTGAAGGACCTCGGCGTTACTCTGGACCCTGATCTCTCTTTTGACGAACATATCAAGATGGTTTCAAGGACAGCTTTTTTCCATCTACGTAACATTGCAAAAATCTGAAACTTTATGTCCAAAAATTATGCAGAAAAATGTATCCATGCTTTTGTCACTTCTAGGTTAGACTACTGCAATGTTCTACTTTCCAGCTACCCGGATAAAGCACTAAATAAACTTCAGTTAGTGCTAAATACGGCTGCTAGAATCCTGACTAGAACCAAAAAATTTGATCATATTACTCCAGTGCTAGCCTCCCTACACTGGCTTCCTGTTAAGGCAAGGGCTGATTTCAAGGTTTTACTACTAACCTACAAAGCATTACATGGGCTTGCTCCTACCTATCTCTCTGATTTGGTCCTGCCGTAGATACCTACACGTACGCTACGGTCACAAGACGCAGGCCTCCTAATTGTCCCTAGAATTTCTAAGCAAACAGCTGGAGGCAGGGCTTTCTCCTATAGAGCTCCATTTTTATGGAATGGTCTGCCTACCCATGTGAGAGACGCAGACTCGGTCTCAACCTTTAAGTCTTTACTGAAGACTCATCTCTTCAGTGGGTCATATGATTGAGTGCCCAGGAGTGTGAAGGTGAACGAAAAGGCTCTGGAGCAACGAACTGCCCTTGCTGTCTCTGCCTGGCCGGTTCCCCTCTTTCCCCTGGGATTCTCTGCCTCTAACCCTATTACAGGGGCTAAGTCACTGGCTTACTGGTGCTCTTTCATGTCGTCCCTAGGAGGGGTGCGTCACTTGAGTGGGTTGAGTCACTGATGTGATCTTCCTGTCTGGGTTGGCGCCCCCGCTTTGGTTGTGCCGTGGCGGAGATCTATATGGGCTATACTCAGCCTTGTCTCAGGATGGTAAGTTGGTGGTTGAAGATATCCCTCTAGTGTTATGAGGGCTGTGCTTTGGCAAAGTGGGTGGGGTTATATCCTTCCTGTTTGGGAGGGTCACGGGGGTATCATCGGATGGGGCCACAGTGTCTCCTGACCCCTCCTGTCTCAGCCTCCAGTATTTATGCTGCAGTAGTAGTTTATGTGTCGGGGGCTAGGGTCAGTTTGTTATATCTGGAATACTTTTCCTGTCCTATCCGGTGTCCTGTGTGAATTTAAGTATGCTCTCTCTAATTCTCTCTTTCTTTCTCTCTCTCGGAGGACCTGAGCCCTAGGACCATGCCTCAGGACAACCTGGCATGATGACTCCTTGCTGTCCCCAGTCCACCTGGCCATGCTGCTGCTCCAGTTTCAACTGTTCTGCCTGCGGCTATGGAATCCTGACCTGTTCACCGGACGTGCTACCTGTCCCAGACATGCTGTTTCAACTCTCTAGAGACAGCAGGAGTGGAAGAGATACTCTTAATTAATGATCGGCTATGAAAAGCCAACTGACATTTACTCCTGAGGTGCTGAGGTGATAACTTGCTGCACCCTCGACAACTACTGTGATTATTATTATTTGACCATGCTGGTCATTTATGAACATTTTAAGATCTTGGCCATGTTCTGTTATAATCTCCACCCGGCACAGCCAGAAGAGGACTGGCCACCCTTTATAGCCTGGTTCCTCCCTAGGTTTCTTCCTAGGTTTTGGCCTTTCTAGGGAGTTTTTCCTAGCCACCATGCTTCGACACCTGCATATCTTGCTGTTTGGGGTTTTAGGCTGGGTATCTGTTACAGCACTTTGAGATATCAGCTGATGTATGAAGGGCTATATAAATACATTTTATTTTGATTTGATTTGATTGGTCCCTTTGAAATTGACTGTGTCATCAACCCCTCGGCGGTGCTCTTGAAACTCCCAGCCTCTGTCAGGATCCATTCTACCTTCCATGTATCACTGATTAAACCTATCTGCGTCAGTCCCCTGTCTCCTCCTGCACCAGCTCCTCCACCCCCTTGGCTCATCGATGACCATCCTGCCTATACCGTCCAGCTTCTGATCATGCGCCGTCGGGGTCATGGCCGGCTGTACCTGGTGGCCTGGGAGGGATGCGGGCATGATGCGAGCATGATGATTGGGTGCCCCACCGTCACATTCTGGACCCCTCTCTCTTACGGGATTTCTATACCTCACACCCAGATAAGCCTGGTCGGGCAGCAGGTGGCCCCCGTAGAGGGGGGAGGGTACTGTCACATCTTATCCTGCATCACCCTCTACTGCTCCTCCTGTGTCTCCTTGACCTGCCGCCACTTCCCCAGTACCCTCTCCCTCTCCCTCTCCCTCTCCCTCTCCCTCTCCCTCTCCCTCTCCCTCTCCCTCTCCCTCTCTGTGTGTGACTGTGTGGGCGGAGATAGGTGTGCTGGATTCAGAGCAGATCCCCACCAGCTGCAACCAGTTCCATAATCAAGACCTCTACAAATACTAAGCCCTGCCACTTCCACGCTGCCAGCTCGTAATCTCTGCTCAGTCAGCCTACGTTTCCAGCTGTTTGTTACTATTCAGATCCTGTTATCCTGTTGTGCCTGTTGTCCTTGCCTGACGCTGTTTTCCTCTCCGCTACAGTTCTGTCCGCTCTGACTCTGGTCCCTACCTCCTGTCCCACATTTCGTCATCCTGATACGCTGTCCTGGATTCCCCCACTCTACGGTTCCCTTGGATTTCCCCCCGGACCTGCTTACCCTGTCCCAACCCCTCTCGCTCCAGCCTTAGCCTCCGCACCTGGTTTCCAGCATCCTGCCTGAGCTTCCCCTAACCTGTACTCCATCTTCCCCCTGTGTTTCAATAAATACATTGGTTACCAGTCTCCTCGTCTGAGTCTGCTCTTGGGTTCCCCTGTTCCACGCCCATCCTATTCTAACCACCTCATGCCAGCTTTGTACTCATGTTTCCTGATGACATTGCTGTACAATATGATCTTGTTGTTATCTGATGCACATTCAGATGTCATAAATCAGCGTTGCAGAGCACTCCCAGTACTATGCCGTGCCTTGATTGTATTACTTTTGATGATATCTAGAAATGTACATGTACACCCTGGCCCATCTACAGTTGCTAGCCCCAATTCTGACTTGTGCTCTGATATCTGCTTCACTGATTTATTATCTCGTAAAAGTCTGGGTTTTCTGCACGTTAACACTAGAAGCTTATTACCTAAAATGGATCAATGGAAAGTGTGGGTTCACTGATGCAATCCAGATGTCTTGGTCATTACTGAGACATGGTTAAGGAAGAGTGTTTTGAATACTGATGTTAACCTTTCTGGTTATAACCTTTTCGGCAAGACAGATCTTCCAAAGGTGGTGGAGTGGCAATCTTTGCCAAGGATCACCTTCAGTGCTCGGTTGTCTCCACCAAGTCTGTCCCCAAACAATTTGATTTGCTGTATTTAAGAATTCAACTTTCAAATGGCTCTTTGTTGCTGGGTGCTATCATCCTCCATTAGCACCAGCCTGTACCTATTGTGAATTTTTCAGTAGATATGTGGCAATTCTTTATTTCAGAAGGAGCTAGCAAAACTAGTCATGTGCTTTGGGTCATTTGACACCATTAGACATGCACGGCTGGTTATTCTTGTAACTGTTATAGCCAACTATGGTTACACCTCTTGGATTTTTTCCCAGAACAGGGGTGTCCCTTTCAGAGGAGTTAGCAGGATGACATGTATTGGTTATTCCTGTAGAGTGCCAAGGTCTGTTGCTATGGTCCTACATGCATGAAACTATTTATGCGACTCTACAGGTTGCATGTCTAATATGAAGGCAATATGATAACAGTGGCTAAATGTCCTAGGTGATGAGCAATTAAGAGGAGTTACTATGAGTATGATGTAAGGAGGACAAATGTATTCTGTGCCAATACTGGAAGGCAATTGTATTCATGATCCAGCTCTGCTTTTATTATGAAGCAATAAAAAGTCTATTTGAACTCACATGCTCCGGTATTTGTGAAATATGATTGACCAAATATTTCCACAACATAAATGGCGAGCTTGCCAGGAGTGGCGAAAAGGGACCAGAGACGGTGACAATCTGCAGCTGTCAGTAGGCTTCCTGGACGGACTGCACAAAACACAAGCGGCCGCTTGTTAAGCATCCCCAATCCAAAAGTAAATCTAGAATTGGCTTCCTATTTCACAACAAAGCCTCCTTCACTCATGCTCCCAAACATACCCTCATAAAACTGACTATCCTAACGATCCTTGACTTCGGTGATGTCATTTACAAAATAGCTTCCAACACTCTACTCAGTGAATTGGATGTAGTTTATCACAGTGCCATCCATTTTGTCACCCAAGCCTCATATACTACCCACTACTGCGACTTGTATGCTCTCGTTGGCTGGCCCTCACTACATATTCGTCGCCAAACCCACTGGCTCCAAGGCCTATGTATTGCCTTACCTCCCTACTCTTCTACATTTGCACACACTGTACATATACTTTTTCTATTGTGTTATTGACTGTACGCTTGTTTATGTGTTACTCTGTGCTGTTTTTGTCGCACTGCTTTCCTTTATATTGTCCAGGTCGCAGTTGTAAATGAGAACTTGTTCTCAACTGGCCGGAACCTGGTTTAAAAAGATGAAATAAATCAAATAAAAGCTAGCTAACATTAGGCTATAACTAGCAATGCAAATAGATCTCTGATTCTAATAATACTACACAGATTTTGCACGTTACATTAGCTAGCGAGCCAGCAAGGTAATGTTCGCTAGCTAACAGTACGCTTTAACTTGCAATGAAAATTACTTTCTGACAAAATTAGAAACAAAGAATTTCTTAAAATGTAGCTACCCGTATACTGTAGATGGATGTACGCTTCATGGCAGACTGGAACCATTTAACTCTGTTTTGTTTGTAGCTACATCTTGTTTGGACAGCGTTGTGTCAAGTCACTCCGCTTCACACTGAATGTTATATCTTTCAAAAAAAAGCTGTGGTAGAAAAGACTATCAGCACATACTGAGCAGCTCACGTTATAGACAGAAGCATGCTACATGGCAGACCAATCCAAACTCCCGGCATGTCCAGCCCATCCACTATGTCAGCTAATCATGGCTAGCGGGATGGTTCTGGTCTTCTTTTGTGGTTAAACCAACTAGGGTCGTAATTTAAGCATTGCAAATGAACTCCAGTGTTGTCTCTCCGTACAGTTTTTAAAACTGCTAGCAGCGCATTGACAAACCAGTCTTTATTTGTAAAATAGCATTGGTGACTTGATATTGATGAAGTGCTTAATGCATAGACTTGTCCTTTCATTCAAGTGCTCAGAAAAAGTATTCCTTGAAAAACAGTTCAAATAGGCTCTTCAGTAGACAGTCTTGTAAAAGAAGTAAAAATAACAGAATGAGATAAAGGCCTGGTAGTTAACATAACAAGCTGCGATGGCCGAGTGGTTAAGGCGTTGGACTTGAAATCCAATGGGGTCTCCCCGCGCAGGTTTGAACCCTGCTCACAGAGCTATGACAAACCAGTTTTCATTTTGAACATATCCTTGGTGACTTGATATGGATAATGTGCTTAATGCATGGACTTGTCCTTTGATTAAAATGCTCAGAATATATATTCCTTGAGAAACAGTTCAAATAGGCTCTTCAGTACAGATACTGTTGTTTGTGTTAGATTTGCGATGGAAAATCTGAGAGCCAAGTGGTTAAGTCCTCAGACTTGAAACCCAATTGAGTCTCCCTGCTCTTTTTAAAATCTTATTCTCAGTGAATAGTCCACTTGTACTTTCTCTGCACATAGTTTTTTGACTTGTACATTAAACTTCCAACCTTCACGGCTTTGGAAAGGACCGAGGTTACTTGGCGCAATAAGATCAATATGTCGTGCCATCAAGTTGACCATTTTGCACCAATGATGTCTGTTTCCAAATCCCAATCCCTTTACTTGCATTCCAACAGCTGCAATGGCCGAGTTCTTTAGACGTTGGACCTGAATTTCAATGGGGTCTCCCCACCCATGTTTTAACATTGCTCGAAGCGAATAGCCCACTTGTTCTTTCTCCTCATCACTTTCCTTAGATTCCTACTGCTGCCATGGCCAAGTGGTTTAAACATTGCAAATTTACTCCAGTGTTGTCTCCCTGTACAGTTTTTAAAACTTCATTGAGATCATTCTCAGGTGAAAAAAAAAAGGTTTAGATAAAAACCCTTTTGGATTACAGTGGTTTGTATGGGGGTAGGGGGCAGCATTTGGAATTTTGGATGAAAAGCATGCCCAAATTTAACGGCCTGCTACTTGAGATCAGAAGATATGATATGCATATAACTGGTAGATTTGGATAGAAAACACTCTAAAGTTTCCAAAACTGTTAAAATAGAATCTGTGAGTATAACAGAACTGATTTAGCAGGCGAAAACCTGAGAAAAATCCATTCAGGAAGTAGTTTTTTTGTTGGTTTTGTAGTTTTCTATTCATTGCCATTACAGTATCCATTGACATAGGACTCCATTTGCAGTTCCTATGCCTTCCACTAGATATCAACAGTCTTTAGAAATCGTTTCAGGCTTGTATTCTTATAAATGAGGGAGTAAGAGCAGTCTGAATGAGTGGACCCAAACGTGACGCAGAGTTTTTTCAGGCGCATGTGCATTTCTTGTTTACCTTTTATATTGATGACGTTATTGTCCGGTTGAAATATTATAGATCATTTAGGCTAAAAAACAACCTTAGGATTGAATATAAACATCGTTTTACATGTTTCTATGAACTTTACGGATACAATTAGGATTTTTGTCTGATTGTTTTGACTGAGTTTGAGCCTGTGGATTACTGAAGAAAACTCGCTAACAAAACTGAGGTTTTTGGATATAAAGAGACTTCATCTAACAAAAGGAACATTTATTGAGAAAATGTATGTCTTCTGATTAACACCATATGAAGATCATCGAAGGTAAGGGATTAATTTTATCTCTATTTCTGAGTTTTGTGACGCTTCTGCTTGGCTGGTTACTGTTTGTAATAATTTGTCAACTGGGCTATGTTCTGGGCTAGGTATGTTCTGGGCTAGGTATGCTTTCACCGAAAAGCATTTTATAAATATGACACTGTGGTTGGTTTAACAAGAAGTTCATCTTTAAAAATATGTAAAATATGTTTTGTTTTTTGAATTTTTATAATGAGCATTTCTGTAATTGAATTTGGCGCTCGGCAACCTCACTGGATGTTTGCCAGATGGGAGGCTAGCGTCCCACATACCCTAGAGAGGTTAATCCCTGGACTTGTCCTTTGATTCAAGTGCTCAGAATGTATCTTCCTGAACAAAGAGTTCAAATCGTCTCTTCAGTACAGATCCTGCTGGTTGTGAGATAGCCGACCTGTTAAGGCCTGCGAGATAACAGAGCAACCTGTGATTGCAGAGTGGTTAAGGCGTTGGACTTGAAATCCAATGGTGTCTTCCTGCGCAGGTTCCAACCCTACTGGCAGGGTTTTTATTTTGAACATATCCTTGGTGACTTGATATGGATAATCTCTTTAATGCATGGACGTTGGACCTGCATTTCAATTGGTTCACCCCACCCATGTTTTAACCTCTAGCGACGAGCAATCCCGTATCCAGGAGCGTAATCATAGCCTCAAGCGCATTACCATAACGCAACATTTCCAATTCATGAAAATCGCAAATGAAATGAAATAAATATATTGAAACACAAGCTTAGCCTTTTGTTAACAACACTGTCATCTCCGATTTTCAAAATATGCGTTACAGCCAACGCTAGACAGGCATTTGTGTAAGTTTAGCATGGCATAATGCTATATTAGGCTGTGCTGGCAACAGGCAACATTTTCACAAAAATAAGAAAAGCAACCAAATTAAATAATTTACCTTTGAAGAACTTCAGATGCTTTCACTCAGGAGACTCCCAGTTAGATAGCAAATGTTCCTTTTTTCCAAAAATAATATTTTTGTAGGCGAAAAAGGTCACGTTTGTTCATCCTGCTTGGCTGAGAAATCGACCGAAAATACGGCAAACTTTTTTCAAAATTTGCTCCATAATATCGACAGAAACACGGCAAACGTTGTTTAGGATCCATCCTCAAGGTGTTTTTAACATATGTATTCGATAATATATCCGTGGAGGCAGTTGGTTTCTCATAAGAAACAATTGGAAAAATGGCTACCTCAGTATTTTACGCAAGGTTTTCTCCGGGAGACACCATGCGTGCACTCTCCCTATATGGTCTCTTACAGCCATTCTCCAATGGAAATGCCTAAAAAGACGTCACAAATGCTGCAGACACCTTGGGGAAAACGTGAAAAACGTAAGCTGACTCCTAGCTCCTTTACAGCCATATAAGGAGTCATTGGCATGAGGCGGTTTCAAAAAATGCGGCACTTCCTGATTGGATTTTTATCAGGGTTTTGCCTGTAACATCAGTTCTGTGGCACTCACAGACAATATATTTGCAGTTTTGGAAACGTCAGAGTGTTTTCTTTCCAAAGCTGTCAATTATATGCATAGTCGAGCATCTTTTCGTGAAAAAATATCTTGTTTAAAACGAGAATGTTTTTCATCCAAAAATTAAAAGAGCGCCCCCTATATCATTGCTCGAAGCGAATAGGCCACTTGTTCTTTCTCCTCATCACTTTCCTTAGTTTCCTACTGCTGCGATGGCCAAGTGGTTTAAGCATTGCAAATGAACTCCAGTGATGTCTCCCGTACAGTTTTTAAAACTGCTCGCAGCGCATTGACAAACCAGTCTTTATTTGTAAAATAGCATTGGTGACTTGATATTCAAGTGGTCAGAATATGTATTCCTTGAAAAACAGTTCAAATAGGCTCTTCAGTAGACGGTCTAGTCTTTACAGAAGTAAAATTGACAGAATGAGATAACCGACTGGTTAAGGCCTGATAGTTAAAGTAGCAAGCTGCGATGGCCGAGTGGTTAAGGCGTTGGATTTGATATCCAATGGGGTCTCCCCGCGCAGGTTCGAACTCTGCTCACAGATTTTATTTTTAACATATCCTCGGTGACTTGATATGGATAATGTGCTTAATGCATGGACTTGTCCTTTGATTCAAGTGCTCAGAATATTTATTCCTTGACAAAGAGTTCAAATAGGCTCTTCAGTCCAGATCCTGCTGGTTGTGAGAAAGCCGAGCTGTTAAGGACTGCAAGATAACAGAGTAAGTTTTGATGGCAGAGTGGTTAAGGCTTTGGACTTGAAATCCAATGTTGTCTTCCTGCGCAGGGTTGAACTCCGCTCGCAGTGCTATGATAAACCAGTATTTTGAACATATCCTTGGTGACTTGATATGGATAATGTGCTTAATCCATGGACTTGTCCTTTGATTCAAGTGCTCAGAATACAAATTCCTTGAGAAACAGTTCAAATTGGCTCTTCAGAAGATAGTCTAGTCTTTACAGATGTAAAATGGACAGAATTAGATAGCCGACTGGTTAATGCTTGGTAGTTAACGTAACATGCTTTGATGGCCCAGTGGTTAAGGTGTTGGAAAATCTGTGAAGGCTCCCGTACAGGTTTGAACCCTGTTCACAGAGCTTTGCCAAACCAGTGTTTTGAACTTATCCTTGGTGACTTGATATGGATAATCTCTTTAATACATGGACTTGTCCAGTGATTCACGTGCTCAGAATACTTTTGTCTTTGTGTGAGCTAATTCAGAAAGCTGTGATTGCCGAGTGGTTAAGACGTGATTTGCCGCAATAAGATCAATATGTCGTGCCATCAAGTTTACCATTTTACACCAATGATGTCTGTTTCCAAATCCCAATCCCTTTACTTGCATTCCAACAGCTGCAATGGCCGAGTTCTTTAGACGTTGGACCTGAATTTCAATGGGGTCTCCCCACCCATGTTTTAACATTGCTCGAAGCGAATAGCCCACTTGTTCTTTCTCCTCATCACTTTCCTTAGATTCCTACTGCTGCCATGGCCAAGTGGTTTAAACATTGCAAATTTACTCCAGTGTTGTCTCCCCGTACAGTTTTTAAAACTGCTCGCAGCACATTGACAAACCAGTCTTTATTTGTAAAATAGCATTGGTGACTTGATATTGATGAAGTGCTTAATGCGTAGACTTGTCCTTTGATTCAAGTGCTCAGAATATGTATTCCTTGAAAAACAGTTCAAATAGGCTCTTCAGTAGACAGTCTAGTCTTTACAGAAGTAAAATTGACAGATTGAGATAACCGACTGGTAGTTAACGAAGCAAGCTGCGATGGCCGAGTGGTTAAGGCGTTGGACTTGAAATCCAATGGGGTCTCCCCGCGCAGGTTCGAACCCTGCTCACAGCGCAATGACAAACCAGTTTTTATTTTTAACATATCCTCGGTGACTTGATATGGATAATGTGCTTAATGCATGGACTTGTCCTTTGATTCAAGTGCTCAGAATATTTCTTCCTTGACAAAGAGTATAAATTGAAGAGCCTGTTTCGATCCTGCTGGTTGTGAGAAAGCCGAGCTGTTAAGGACTGCAAGATAACAGAGTAAGTTTTGATGGCAGAGTGGTTAAGGCTTTGGACTTGAAATCCAATGTTGTCTTCCTGCGCAGGGTTGAACTCCGCTCGCAGTGCTATGATAAACCAGTATTTTGAACATATCCTTGGTGACTTGATATGGATAATGTGCTTAATCCATGGACTTGTCCTTTGATTCAAGTGCTCAGAATACAAATTCCTAGAGAAACAGTTCAAATTGGCTCTTCAGAAGATAGTCTATTCTTTACAGATGTAAAATGGACAGAATTAGATAGCCGACTGGTTAATGCTTGGTAGTTAACGTAACATGCTTTGATGGCCCAGTGGTTAAGGTGTTGGAAATTCTGTGAAGACTCCCGTACAGGTTTGAACCCTGTTCACAGAGCTTTGCCAAACCAGTGTTTTGAACTTATCCTTGGTGACTTGATATGGATAATCTCTTTAATACATGGACTTGTCCAGTGATTCACGTGCTCAGAATACTTTTGTCTTTGTGTGAGCTAATTCAGAAAGCTGTGATTGCCGAGTGGTTAAGACGTGATTTGGCGCAATAAGATCAATATGTCGTGCCATCAAGTTTACCATTTTACACCAATGATGACCTGAATTTCAATGGGGTCTCCCCACCCATATTTTAACATTGCTCGAAGCGAATAGCCCACTTGTTCTTTCTCCTCATCACTTTCCTTAGATTCCTACTGCTGCCATGGCCAAGTGGTTTAAACATTGCAAATTTACTCCAGTGTTGTCTCCCCGTACAGTTTTTAAAACTGCTCGCAGCACATTGACAAACCAGTCTTTATTTGTAAAATAGCATTGGTGACTTGATATTGATGAAGTGCTTAATGCGTAGACTTGTCCTTTGATTCAAGTGCTCAGAATATGTATTCCTTGAAAAACAGTTCAAATAGGCTCTTCAGTAGACAGTCTAGTCTTTACAGAAGTAAAATTGACAGAATGAGATAATCGACTGGTAGTTAAGAAGCAAGCTGTGATGGCCGAGTGGTTAAGGCGTTGGACTTGAAATCCAATGGGGTCTCCCCGCGCAGGTTCGAACCCTGCTCACAGCGCAATGACAAACCAGTTTTTATTTTTAACATATCCTCCGTGACTTGATATGGATAATGTGCTTAATGCATGGACTTGTCCTTTGATTCAAGTGCTCAGAATATTTATTCCTTGACAAAGAGTTCAAATAGGCTCTTCAGTCCAGATCCTGCTGGTTGTGAGAAAGCCAAGCTGTTAAGGACTGCAAGACAACAGAGTAAGTGTTGATGGCAGAGTGGTTAAGGCTTTGGACTTGAAATCCAATGTTGTCTTCCTGCGCAGGGTTGAACTCCGCTCGCAGTGCTATGATAAACCAGTATTTTGAACATATCCTTGGTGACTTGATATGGATAATGTGCTTAATCCATGGACTTGTCCTTTGATTCAAGTGCTCAGAATACAAATTCCTTGAGAAACAGTTCAAATTGGCTCTTCAGAAGATAGTCTAGTCTTTACAGATGTAAAATGGACAGAATTAGATAGCCGACTGGTTAATGCTTTGTAGTTAACGTAACATGCTTTGATGGCCCAGTGGTTAAGGCGTTAGAAATCCAGTGAAGGCTCCCGTACAGGTTTGAACCCTGTTCACAGAGCTTTGCCAAACCAGTGTTTTGAACTTATCCTTGGTGACTTGATATGGATAATCTCTTTAATACATGGACTTGTCCAGTGATTCACGTGCTCAGAATACTTTTGTCTTTGTGTGAGCTAATTCAGAAAGCTGTGATGTCCGAGTGGTTATGACGTGATTTGGCGCAATAAGATCAATATGTCGTGCCATCAAGTTTACCATTTTACACCAATGATGTCTGTTTCCAAATCCCAAAGATAACAGAGTAAGTTTTGATGGCAGTCATTTTAAGGCTTTGGACTTGAAATCCAATGTTGTCTTCTTGCGCAGGGTTTAAATCTGCTCGCAGTGCTATGATAAACCAGTATTTTGAACGTATCCTTGGTGACTTGATATGGATAATCTATTTAATACATGGACTTGTGGACCAGTGATTCAAGTGCTCAGAATATGTTTGTCTTTGTCTGAGCTAATTGAGAAAGTTGTGATGCCCGAGTGGTTAACAATCTTATTTGTATTTACAGATGGAATACTATTTAGTTAAGGCACATGAAAGTTCACATGGCATTTCTGCCAAAAAAACACATTTTGATAAAAACATTTATATTTCTCCCTGTAAAGTAGTGATGTCAACATATGCCTAGCTTTGAAACGGGTCACGGACAGTGGGGAGAACAAGTATTTGAGACACTGCCGATTTTGCAGGTCTTCCTACTTACAAAGCATGTCTGTCATTTTTATCATAGGTACACTTCAACTGTGAGAGACGGAATCTAAAACAAAAATCCAGAAAATCACATGTATGATTTTTAAGTAATTCATTTGCATTTTATTGCATGACATAAGTATTTGATCACCTACCAACCAGTAAGAATTCCGGCTCTCACAGACCTGTTAGTTTTTCTTTAAGAAGCCCTCCTGTTCACGACTCATTACCTGTATTAACTGCACCTGTTTGAACTCGTTACCTGTATAAAAGACACCTGTCCACACACTCAATCAAACAGACTCCAACCTCTCCACAATGGCCAAGACCAGGGAGCTGTGTAAGGACATGAGGGATAAAATTGTAGACCTGCACAAGGCTGGAATGGGCTACAGGACAATAGGCAAGCAGCTTGGTGAGAAGGCAACAACTGTTGGCGCAATTATTAGAAAATGGAAGAAGTTCAAGATGACGGTCAATCACCCTCGGTCTGGGGCTCCATGCAAGATCTCACCTCGTGGGGCATCAATGATCATGAGGAAGGTGAGGGATCAGCCCAAAACTACACAGCAGGACCTGGTAAATGACCTGAAAAGAGCTGGGACCACAGTCTCAAAGAAAACCATTAGTAACACACTACGCCGTAAAACATTAGTAACACACTACGCCGTAAAATCCTGCAGCGCATGCAAGGTCCCCCTGCTCAAGCCAGCGCATGTCCAGGCCCGTCTGAAGTTTGCCAATGACCATCTGGATGATCAAGAGGAGGAATGGGAGAAGGTCATGTGGTCTGATGAGACAAAAATGCAGCTTTTTGGTCTAAACTCCACTCGCCGTGTTTGGAGGAAGAAGAAGGATGAGTACAACCCCAAGAACGCCATCCCAACCGTGAAGCATGAAGGTGGAAACATCACTCTTTGGGGACAGGACGACTGCACCATATTGAGGGGAGATCTTGGCCAGTAACCTCCTTCCCTCAGTAAGAGCATTGAAGAAGGGTCGTGGCTGGATCTTCCAGCATGACAACGATCCGAAACGCACAGCTAGGGCAACTAAGGAGTGGCTCCATAAGAAGCATCTCAAGGTCCTGGATTGGCCTAGCCAGTCTCCAGACCTTAACCCAATAGAAAATCTTTGGAGGGGGCTGAAAGTCCGTATTGCCCAGCGACAGCCCCGAAACATGAAGGATCTCGAGAAGGTCTGTATGGAGGAGAGGGCCAAAATCCCTGCTGCAGTGTGTGCAAACCTGGTCAAGAACTACAGGAAACGTATGATCTCTGTAATTGCAAACAAAGGTTTCTGTACCAAATATTAAGTTCTGCTTTTCTGATGAATCAAATACTTATGTCATGCAATAAAATGCAAATTAATTACTTAAAAATCATACAATGTGATTTTTTTGTATTTTTGTTTTAGATTCCGTCTCTCACAGTTGAAGTGTACCTATGATAAAAAAAATTACAGACCTCTACATGCTTTGTAAGTAAGAAAACCTGCAAAATCGGC